>NC_089648.1:19125700-19425700 GCF_037042795.1 Molothrus aeneus
AGAGGGAGAGAAGATGACAGGTTTTCATTGGTCACTTAATTGTGTGTGTCCATTGGTTTTTATGACTTTCAAATTTATATTTTTGTGTGCTTAGGGGCTTTTGTGACAAGGTGCTAATGGGTTCCTGGCTGGGCAAGCACCTGTGTCAGAAAGTGTTTCATTGTGTCCCTTGTTTTTCCACCTCTGACTGCTTTTATTAACTTGCATATATACCTTTATTGCAACCCCCAATGTGTTTTTGGTTTTGGTGGGGGTGGGTGGAGGGATGGTGGTGGGCATATAATCTGCATGTACACAAAGGAAACTATTAATCTCATGTGGAAAAGAACCCTTTAATATAGAGAGAAAATGGGAGTTGGAAAATGAGTTTGTAGATGTGCTTGAGAGACCAGAAGGCTGGAAGATACAGAGACAACTTGAACCACTGACTTGTCCAGGAGTTTTTCTCATATGATCTGAGAAGTTCTGCAGGGTGGGCTGAGGGTAGCTTGTAGGTATCCTGCTGCTGGAAGAGCTCATTTCCCACTGCTAAGCTGCATGAAATGGTTGATAACAGTATCCTACATGGTTTCCTAATAAAGTGCTTCCAAATGAGCACTTGCTGTAGCTGCTCCAGCCTAATGATTGTGAAAGCGAGGAGAAATGGCATCTGTGGCTTTAAAAGAGAAGCAAAGCACCCACAAGGTGATCTCTGCATTAGACTGTAATCTACATTAGGAAGAAGACCTTAAGTCCCCTCAGGATATTGTATTTAAACCTGTGCTTCTGTTGCAGTAATGCAAATTCTGCTTCTGTAAAGAAGATAAGGGCGAGCTTTTTTTTTTTTTTTTTTTGCTTATTTTGCTGATATTTCCTCTAAGATGTTTTATATTGATGACCTGATGCATTTAGGGAGATAAGGTTTGTTCCCCATCTTATTTCTATGCAATAATTCAGCATTTTATTCCAGCTCAAATGTGGAAAAAAATTGTTGCAGAATTTGGCCATTTTAGCACTACAGCTAAATAAATGACTGTTACAGAGTATTCTGGCCCTTGTTCTAAAGAGCTGTCATCACCTCTTTAATGGAAAATTATTAGCCTTTTTTATGCTTCCTGGTTTGCTCTTGCACATGGTTTTGCCCTCTGCTCTTCTCCAAAGGTAAAGACCTGCTGATCAACTTCTAGGTGAGAGCAAAAAAACCAAGGTTTAGCGAGCTTGGGGTTCCCTTAAAATAGATGTAGAGTAGCTTTAGCAATGTATTTAATCAGCAGACCTTCTGAATAGAACAAAGACCTTAACTTGCAAATCTATTGGAGGAGCCATGAACAATAAAGGATCTCTTGAGACCCATAGAGTGTATCCTGGCATGGGTCTTACAGATGGGTATTGTATATTAGTTTATACAGTCATGTTATAACGGAGAGATGGCCAAGAATAGGGGAACAGGATATATGAATGAGATTTTTATGACCCACATGTACATATGAAATGTAGGACAGACTGGATTCAAAAATCAGTTCTGTATTGTGGGACCTGCCTTTAACACTGGAATTGCAGTTTTTTTCTGTTGCATTCCAAAGACAAAAGATTATATGATGCTACAAAAAAATCATTATGTCCAAGCCTCTACAAATTTAAATACATCTGTTGTTTTTCACTCCCTTTCCAGACAGATTAGCAGAAACTATATTGCATGTGTTTGTCCTTTCCAACTGATAGACATCTTTCATAATTTTAACTGATCTATAAACATCTCTCTTAAAAGAAAAATGTCTATTAAAAAACAAATGTGTCTGATTACTGCTGGTCTGGTGATGATGTATGGATGGTTTTGTTTTCTCTGTACAAGGAGGGAGAGAGATGATTTTTCTTGAAATTTTCTGTCTCTATGGTTTTTTGCAGATGATACTTTAGTGGTGGTTGGTTTTTAATTCAGCAGTGTATTATAAAAGCTTGTCTCCTTAGAAGCCTTCCATCTACCCCTGACTAATAACAATGACAGTGCACTGGGAGCTCATTTAACACATGGGCTGGACTGCAAGCTGTGCCCTGCTCCTTTTGCTGGGAAAGCAGCTGCTGAGATGCCTTTTGAGACTCTTTGGGCTGACTGCTCCTCCATCCCAGCACTGCTGTACCTTGCAGCAACTTCAGGGCTACTCTCTGTTTGTAGATGGATATTTATACCTGATACCAACAAATTACAGAAAGAAATCTGTTCTGGTGGTCTCTGTCCAAACCCCAGCACAGTGCTGAGGAAGCAAGGCAGCACTTCTAAGTGAGATGGATATTTGCACTCTTAGTCCTCATTCTCATTGTCCCCACAACCAAATTCACCTTCCAGATATGCTGCTGAGAGAATTTGAGTAATTCAATGTCATTAATTAAGTTATTCTAGCATTACTCCAGTGTAGCTGTGAACAAAATTAAGCCTCCAGTCTGTTCTGGGAAATTAGACAGATCTGGTTTTTTTCTAGGTGGTTTCTAATACATTTCATTGGGAAATTTTTTGATGAATGTCATCTAGTCTTTGGACATTGGGTTAGGATTTGGGGCTTAAACACCCTGACAATTTGTTGTTGGCCAAAAGGAATAAAAGGCTAATTTCTGCACAGAACACTTCAATATTTTTTTTTCCCTGAAGTGTAGAATGCTTTGAAAGTGTCATAAATACATGGATGGAATAGGAGAGTCATTCCTAAGGACCTCAGAGTGCTCCAGCTTATTTACCTAAATGATCTTGGCTTGTTTAGCTCAGTTGTTTGGAGCATGGTGCTAACACCCAGGTTGTGGGTTCCCCCTATGGGCCAGTCACTTTTGAGTTGGGCTAGATGATCCTTGTGGGTCCCTTCTAACTCAGAATATTCTGTGACCTGTGATCTTAAAGCTTAGCCTTGTCATGGTATTTGTTTGTGTTGTAATTGTTGTTGTAATTAGTGTTGTAATTCTCACCGGTAAGCAGTCTGCAAATGAGAGGCAGAGATTCAATTATACTTTTCTTAAACTACATAAAAAAAGAAGTCACCTAGGTGTTGTTCTGCCATGACTTCACAGTTTCTAAGGTTTCAGAAAAACTTTATGGTAAGGCTGATGCAATATTCTTGGCCAAAGAACAGCTTATCTAAGTTCACTGGAAACCTGAAGGGAGGTGAATCCACCAAGGTCAGTGGCACAATTATATAATTTTTGCCTTGCGAATAAACAGATGTTCTATTTCACAAGTATTCACACCTATAGTATTGGACATTAGGTGAAGTATCCCAGCCTGCTGATGCATCTAAAAAAGCTCTGTTGCTGCCAAAGCCAGGGAAAACTTCTAAATTCTGTTGGATGCAGTCATAAATGCTGAATATATGTGACTTTTGTTGATTTTCAATCCTATTTCACTCATGTTGGGAATAGAGGAGTAGACCAGGCTCTTGATTAAAATTGCAGACTTGTCAGTTTTATTTTGGGGATTTTTAAAGGTTTTTGGGTTTTTGTTTTGAATATTAGTGGGGTACTCTGAAATTTTTCTAACACAAGTGAAATTTTAACCACTGGACTTCTGTTGCTTCCTCAAATTAGGACATTAAATGATGTTAAAAATTAAAAATTCCTTCTGTATACAGGAAACAAAACAACTAGTCAGCCAAGCAGCGGGCCTTGAATTGTGCTTGGGACCATTTTTTCGGATACTATTACTGCATATTAATTCATTTTTTCTGCATCAAATTGATATGTCAGATTTTTCTGGTTTCTCCAGGTATTCTACGTGACACTGATGATACAGAAAAAAACTCTATCCCTGTTTTGGTTAGTTATGTGCCCATGTTTGTTTCTCTTACACTGTCAAAACAATGCTGAGTTATTGAAGTTTACCTGGAACTTCAGCATAATGAATTCTTACTGCTTTGAACACCTGAGCTGTTTCCTTGTCTTGCCTATTTCCCTTATTGCCTTTAAATCCTCTCCTCTGCCACTCTCTTCTCAGGTCTGTTTCTCTTTTCTTACATGCCTGTCAGATAAAAAATTCTTCTTCCTTCACAAATACATACCTGACATTAAGTGTGTTAATATTTGCCTGCCAGAGAAATGAGTGGAAGGGTGGAAGAGGATCAGGATAGACAAGAAAGTTTGTGAATGAGCACATTTACCAGTGTGTCTGTCCAGTGTGTCTGTCTTCTAGACTGAACTGTATTGACTGTAATGTTGATCATAACTTGTTGGCAGCACAAAGCATCATTTCAGAGTGCACCTGCCTGGCCTCTTTGGCTGCTGCCTTCCAGTGACAGGGACAGGGTAACAGTAAGAGAATAACAAGAGGTAAGTAAGTGGAGGATCCTTTGCCATGTATGAATGTTTGCTTTTTTTTTATTTCTTTCTCTCAAGATGCAAATGTTAGCTTGACAGTGGTCAAAGAGAAATGTCAAGAAAGGAAATGGAAAAGTTGAGTGTATTTGTTGTGCTGGTATTTCAATCTCTTATACGCCCTGTATTAAAGCCAAAAGAGTTCAAGCCTATTACCTGAAGCCTTTAAGTTGTATAAATAAATGTGAGTATAATCCAGCTCAGAGCCTAACCACACCTGTATGAATATCTTCAGCTATGGTTAAACCACTTCTTACAAGTAAAGCCCCACCCTTTGCATTTTTTGTGGAGGCACTTTGCCTTCCTTTGTGCCTTTGGTCTCCAGTCTCTGTGGTTTTATCTGTAATCACCAACAGCACCTGGACAGTTGTGTGTAAGACCTTCAACTTAATGTTCACAGTGAGCTTCACCAGGCTAAGTGGACACACTATGGTTAATGAAAAGGTTTTCTTAAACCTTAATAAGGCTTAACAACAAATGCAAACTGGGGAATGACCTTTTTTCTTTGCCTTCCTTTGAAAAAATAGGAAAAGCAAGAAGACAGTTTGTTGCACTAGAACTTTTTAGGAAGTATGTCAGGGAGCAGCAGAAGGAAAAAGAAAGTTAGAAGAAAAAATATTAATATCTGATATTCTAGATTCCTTGGTGCAAGGATTATGATAATTTAAAAGATATGTAATTGTCGAAGTCCCAATGAAGTCTGTCTGCTTTTACTAAGGGACTGCTGGAGAGACAGGCAGATTAAGGGACTGTGAATGGTACCCAAGAGTCACTCACTTGTAAAATCAAGAACAAAGAGGAAAATTCCTCACATTCATCTTCTGTTCTGACCCACTTACTGTGTTGTTGCAAACAGATAGAGTGAAATAACCTGAAATGTGGTGTTTAAACCAATTTTCCTAAGGAGAAATGAACCCAACTTAAAGCTGTCCATAGCTAAGTGAATTATTTCCTTTTTTTGACTATGACAGTTATCTTGAAATAGCTCTTTGATGAAATCCCCTCCTCTTTCAAGTCCTTGGAAAAACTCCTACGATGAGATTCATTTCATCTAAGTTTAGACATCTCTAGAGTAAACTTCTATATCTGAGCTCCACAGCTTGGACTCTCTTTATAGCTGGTGGAGAGAAACAGGGCCTTCTAGGGTGCCATTCATCTCCTTTGTTTCACAGGGCTACTTTAGAAGGGAGAAATTCAACACTTCCAGTACCTGCCTCTCTCTCTCTCTCAGCTTTAAAGGGATACTAAACTTTGGCGGCATCACACTCATCTAGTCAGAGGAAACCCACCTGTTGTGACTTAGGAGGGGAATTGGATAGCCACTTTTTTCACTGGCTATATGTAGGAAAGGCTGAGGATTGCAGAATGGCAATATATTTTGGTTATGGTCTCAGCTGCTTTCACACCTCTACCTGTAATCTCAGCATTCTGTTGTGTGAAAATACATTAAACTGTAGAAAATCTGCTGGAGTTACATGCAGGGTGTTTAAGCTTACTCTTAAAGGTATTGCTCTTGTGTACCTACATCATCTTCATTCATTTTCCTAAAACCACAAGTAAATGCTGTGAAACAGACAACTCAGTTATTCACCTCAAAACATTCTGGGAACTCTTTAAGAATCTGTTCAGAGGAATGCTAAAAAATAGTAAGTTAGCCTGGTATCTCTTTACTCCTTGGACAAGTAGTGTTTCCATTCCTAGCTTAAGGTAACAATGAACCTAATGAGAAATAGGCACAGACCATAATGCAGAATGGAAGATTTAGGAAATCATCCATGTGCAATTGCTACATGGAGATCAAGGGTAGTACTGAGAGCTTGTCAAACAGCAGTCAGGATGTAGCAGCTCATCTGTTGAGCTTTATCACAGCATCTTGTGAAACAGGTTTGATCACTTAAAGGTGGGAAATAGTAGTTGGACTTCTTGGGGGGTTTTAAGTGAATAAAAGAGATATGCTGGGTTAATACTGAAAGTGTAGTTTAAGCGCTTTCACTCTTGTGGTGAGGATATCCTTTTTTAGGATACTGTTGCTTAGCAAAGGCTGTCTGTGCAGGGATAGGATGAAATCAAGGCAAAAGCTCTTGTGATTTAAAATGGTCTGGTATGTTCTGACTTGCTATTACAGATGGTGAGGGAATTGGTGACATAACTGCTTAATTCACTGGAATTTCTCCTCTGGGGAGTGGGTATGTAGCAGAGCCCTTTGTTTCCTTGCAGCCCTTGCTGGTCAGGTGTATGAGTTAGAGGCTGATGTTGATCTCTCTGCCCTGGTGGTCACCTGGGCACTGAAGAGCTGAGATCAGAGCTGAAAATGACTGCTTTGGTCAATGGGCCATCTCCTTGCTTTGGTTTCTGTAATTCAGCATAGCTTTGTGTGGCAGTTCTTGTGTGATGACTGACACTCTGGCCTGCTGGTTTCTTAGTTTATTTTTCTGGGCATTAAGAAGTGGAGGTGTGGACTTAAAGGAGCAGTTGTTGTATCTGTTGTATCTGAAAGGTGTGTGTGGAACATTTCATGTCTGTAAGGACCCGATGTGTGGGTGAGAAAGGAAATCGGAGCCTTGAAAAAGTCTTAACAAGACTGAGACTGTGGGAGGAAAGCAGGGGAGAAGTTGGCAAATCGTGAAGGGAGAAAGTATGTTTAAGTTGTCTATAACTCCTTGGAACCTCAGTGGTGGAGAGTTGTTCTGTCCATTTAAATCCAGACTAACATAACCACACCACTGCTACCACTCTTTCCTCACCCCCAAAAACAAAATAAATGGAAAAAAACCCTCAACAAATGATAAACATCCAAAAAAGCTTCATATCTTCCATATGTTTTCAAGGGAGTAAAACTATAATAAAGTAGCTTTTTTTTTTTTCAGATTTGCATAATGAGTTGCCTTTTTGGGGGGTACTTAACTGTAAAATATTTCAGTCTTGTTAAAATCTAAAATTGTGCTTAGCTTTTCTATATGAATGTTTTAGGATTTTCTTAAGGTGAATTGTGTTAGAGCAGTGGAAGACACTAGGTTGGCAGTATCCTGTGTGATACCATTGTGTCCCTTCAGTTCTGTCAGTCTCCCTCTTGCTTTGCCCCCTTTTTCTCCTGGTGAAAACTTCTACTTGATGTTTTGCTTCAGTGGTGTTACTTGGCAGCTTATTTCCTATAATTAACACATCTGTACGTACCTGATCTAAAGGCAAGTGAAGATGAGGGAATGTTTTCCCTTCAGATCAGTGGATTTCAGATATGACCCTCAACAGATGATTTTCAAATGCTGAAATTCACATCTGAATAAAGGGCGTTGTGTGTGTCTGTTTGTAGAAATGCTTTCTTTAGCCTAAGGGATAGCAGTCAATACTGAAAGAGAGATGAAAACTGAATTTTTGTAGAACAGAGATTTCATTTTAACTAAGTATTTTTTCCCTTTATTCTTCTCCTCTCTGTTTGAAAAATATGCTAAATGCCTTGAGTCAGGGAGACATTCTGTGCTGCATTAGAATAGCCCATCAATGTCAGTCGAGACCATTTGGATCATGTCACTTGTCCTAAAGTGTGTAGCTGTTTTTAAAGAAAGAACATGTCATGTTCTGTACAGGGATCTTTAATGCATGAAACTTGTTTGAAGCAATAATAAATCAAGTCCTTGCTGCTAAAACCAGTGTCTGATTTTTCCCTCATGACAATCTCTATCCTTCCATGTGTAAAAACTGAGACAATAGAAAGAATAATTCTGCACCCACAGGTATTGCAAATAACTATGATCACAACTAACTAAATACATAAATCTAGCAAAATAAGGAACTGAGATATAATTGTCCTATGCATTTGCCACAATGTTTAATAATGTACTCTTTTCCTACAGCCATCGTTATAGGAGGTTGCAAGCTGTGTAGAGATATTTTCATTATTCATGCTCTATTGAGTAGGCAGTTCTGAAGACATTTTTCTCACCTCTCCTAAAAAAGTGGAATAATTAAGAGCACGCAGAGTGTTTGAGCCGTATTTGCCTATCATTTTCCACTCTTTTACACAAGTATTAGTTCTATTAGATTCAAGTAGTTACCAGGGATGTAAAGAAAAATTGGTCTTTTGCATTTTTTCTCTTTATTAATTACTGTTTTTGACTGTGCATAGCCATAACTAATACAAGTAAAGGAAATGTAAATGCAAATCCATTTAAATTAATCTGGAGTAGTTAAGAATTGCAGGCTATTTTAGCAGCATAACTTAGTTTCAAAAGCCCTGTGAGAAGATGACAGCAATCTTAGGCCTGGCAAATGTTATTACTGTCTAGAATGAATAGTAGTGTAATCATAATTATGAATGGGTGATGTGAGATCCCCACTTGGACTTCAGCTGGGGTTGAAGTTTAATCAGAGAAAGGATTCAAGGGTTTGATTCTTCTTCACCTTCTAAAATTATTTGCTCTTTCCTCCTCTACAGATTCACTGCCTTTGTAATTGGGCAATAAATTATGAGCATGAAAATGTGGATTTTTTTCCTTTTATGGATAAACAACAAAATCCCCAAAATTCAGTGCAAAGTGATGGGGAGTATCCAAGTGGCAGCACTAAGGGCTGGAGCCCCTGTACTGCTGTAAGGGTGGACTGAGTCCAGAAGCAGATCCTGGCCAGGCACGTCCCAAACTGGATGATGTGTACTGGGATGCTCAGGAAGCCTCATGTCAGTGCCCACTCACTCTTCCATGAGGATATCAACAAAGGTGCCAAGCAGTGCCAGCTGAAATGGTTTGGTTTTTAAATATTCCTGGGCTGCAGTCCACTGGGAACTGCAGAGGGACCAGAAGTGCATTTTTGATAGAACAGGATTTGAACAGGAGGTTGTAATGACTTTGAGTTACATCAAGAAATAACTTGACTTCAGCCAGTGACCTTGAGCTGAAGAACATTAGCCCTTTATCAGCACCTTGAACCGTCATGGCGCTTTGTATGGTTTTGCTTATGTAGATTGGTTTATTTATTTTTTTAATCTGGTGCAACATACTAGAGGTAACCATCAGTTTGTTATAAACCTGAATGCTCTGCTGACCTTTCTCCTTCCAGCCCGAGTGCAGTAGAAACCTGAGGCAGCAATGGCTTGTTTGTTGTTCCACTCACGGGGCTGCTGAGAACTCCCAGTCTCCGGCAGCTCGGCTCCGGAAAGCAGGAGAAGCAGCGTGGAGGCACAACACCCAAACTGTTGTGATTTGTTGCCATGATGACAGTGTCAACTTAACTACAGCTGACAAACAGTTTTTAAATAGAACATTTCAATTCATTATAGTACTCTCCATCTGGTTTTTTTCACCGTCTGCATACATGCAAAACATCTGAGAAATGCTACCACAATGGTTTAGTTTACTTATCTAGCCACTAACATTAATTAGCTGTTGAGAGTGGTAGTTTAGGGAGCAAGTAAAATGATGGAATTCTCCCCTCAGTAAAGGAAACTTTTATTTATTCAACGAAAGATGCCCAGTAGAGTTGTTTCCACATTTAGAGAGCAATTTTCCAATTGATTCGTTTTGAGCGTACGTTCTACATTGTTGGGGATTTCTTTTGCTACTTTGTTACCTCTTGCTTTTCCCACATTTTGCTTCCTTCTCAAAAGCATCTGCCACCTCTATTTCCAGTGTGGAACTGGTAACAGAAGGCGAACACCATTTCATAATTAAATCAGACTGCTGGGGTCAAATTTTAGGGAGTTTTATTCATGGCTTTGCCACTGGCCCACTCTGTGACCTTGAGCAAGTTGCTCATTGCTGTATCTCAGTTTACCTATAGGTAAACTAATATTGACTTCCCTTGAGGGGATATCATGAGGCTTAATTAAGCATCTGCAAAGATCTGTAAGATAGAGGACTAAAAGCTGCCATAGACATTCAAATGATGATGGTGATGATGATTTGTGCCCAATTGCACCACTTCCCACAGACCCACCACCGTAGCTGCTGTGGGGATTAGCTGTCAGGTGAACTACGCATCCATCAATTCATCCATCATTCTACTCCTTGTAGATTGAGCCCAGCTGGCTGGCTTTGCTTATTAGGAGGTTTTAATAAATCAAATCATATTTGCTCTTTTAATTGTATCTTAAAGGGTAGCCTGGCTCTTTGCTTTTAAATTAAAAACTGTGACAATGTGGACATTAGAAGCTGTGCTGCTGCTCTTGTTGATGTAAAACTAGGTTGGAAATATATGTTGAAGGAACCTCATAAATTCTGGCAGAGGGCTTTCTATGGATGCTGAATGTCTCTTTTGCTAAGTTTGGGCACCCTGGTTTGTAAACCCTCTCAGAGCATTGTCCTAGTAATCACAAATTTAAAATTATAACCTAGACATCCACAGGAATCCAGGTGAAAATAGTTGAGAATTGCTGTTTGTTGACAGTAACAGCCATGCCCATTTGGGGGCAGGAAAGAAAAAGGCCCAAATTATGTAAAAGCAGATTAATTAATTATTCAAGGTATACTTTATTGGGATTTTAAATTTTAAATTACACTGGCCAAAAATGCAATGGGAATAACAAGTTGACATGTTTTATTTTTAATCTAGGGCCAAACCTGTATCTTACAAATCTTATTAAAAAGGAGTATATCCACTAAAATATGATGACATGATTTCCTTTAAGTTTCTAAGTCACGTGAAAAGCAAAGGGCCTACATGGAAGTGGCTATTCTTAAGAGATGCCTACACATTGAAATCAGTGTATGTAGCCCAGTTGCCTACGTTGGCCCATTACTAATTTAAAGTAAATTGATCAATATTTCCTTTATTAACGTAACCTGGATGCCAAGTCATATACAAAGTCCTCACTAAGTACTGAAAAGGGTGAGGGTTAAAAACAGCAGGAGTTTCCCATTGATTTTTGGCAAGCTTTTGCCCAGTGTCTTATTACATTTTTGATCATCAGCCTTGGAGTTTTGGAATTTACCTTTCCATCATGTGCAAAACCTGATTCAAGCGTAGATAAAATCAAAAAGGGTCGTTGGCCTCTTTAGCTGTACAGACAAGCTTCACCCTCAAACTTGACTGTTTCTAGAGGAATTGCATAATGATGACAATTTGTTCAAATGGCAAGCAGGAAAATCAACACAGCGTGCGTGGTCAATAATTTCTAACTTCTGAGAGCAGATCAAAGAGGAAGGCAGCAGGGAGGAGGAGTAGCCTTATATAAAAGTGAATAAAAGTGTAAAGGAAAAAGTCTCAGTAACTGAGATAGCGCTACAAAGAGATAACAGAATTCAAAAAGATTTATTTAAAAAAGCAAACAAAGTAGTTAACTGGAGAATTCAACTCCTGGAACATAAACTGAGCACACTAAATGGAGCAGTAATCTGAAGCAATATTTTTGGACATGTTGCTCCCATGTTTGACCTGAAGGCCCCCTTTTACACTGTAAAAGTGTGTGAAAAGCACAGGCAGATTTGAAATCTTTACCACCAAACACTAGTGATAGGAGGAATATGTACTGAAGCTAGGCTTCCCAGCAGAGCATAGCACAGAACCCTGTGGTTCTCAGGGCCAGGAAAAAATGGGAAACACCCAGGGGTGTGAAGGTGTCCTCACTGGTGGCTACTGGGCATGTATCCTGATGAGTGTTGTGGAGGAAGGGCAATATAATGGTATTAGAGCCCCTGTTCTGCTTGTGGTGTGGGGTGCATGGCTGAGCAATGCAGGTTTCTTTAGAAGTAGTAGGGTTTACTATTTTTCTCACCTAGTTATTTAAATTTAAAAATCCCTACAACAACAAAGGAAAAAGGGATATTGCAAATAAGTAGAGCATCTCACATGAAACAGCAATGTATACAGAGCACACAGCCACAAACAGCATCAGTCAAGAGCATTCAAGAAACTGAAAATCAGTGAGAAAGTGTCCCTAAGAGTTTAAGGCAGGTATTGAGGTGGATTGGCAAAGGAGGCAGTGGTTTGGCTGAAGACACTCTGTCAGGAATGGAACAGGCAGAGCACTGAAGGCTATGTGGGCAATGATATACAAGCATAGGAAAGCACAACTATAGTTACAGCCAGGACCCTGCAGTCAAAGAATTTAGGAGGAATTTTGTAACAGTGAAATAAATGACAAAGGTTAGGAATCAAAGCAAAAGAACAGTATAGGGAAAATAATTTTGTGTGTGTGTTAATGTTGGTTTTATAAGCCCCCCCCCCCCCCCCCGCCCAAGACTAATCATAAAATGATATTAATAGTGGGTCTTGAAATATGTGGTTTTTCTGTCATCTGCCTAAATTGGAGGGGACTATTTTGTGTTGAAGTAGCTTGACTTTTCTACTTGAAGAAAATTTTCCTTTTGCTCTCTCCCCCACCTCTTTCTTCTGTTATTTATTTTTTGCTAAACTTCAGCAGTTGTCTGAAGTGACTGTACTCCAGGATCCCACAGCTGGATAAAAAGAACAAAATACAGAAAGATAAGTTCTTAAAATCACTCTGGGCTTTCTTTAATGGTAATCATTAGCCCTGTTCTGAACTCTATTGACAAAATGCTGGGGTAGTCTTGAAAGCTGAGCAAGTGCTCTCTTAAAGGAAGAACTGGTTAATTAGAAGATCTAATACAAGTGACCTAATTCTGCAGCTCAGCGCTAACTTTTCCAGCACACAATAACCTGAAGATTGGAAATGATACCTATTGATTCGTTTAAGTCAACAAGTTGAAATCTTGAGTGGAAAGTTAATTTCTCCTTAGCTATTTAAAATCACCATCTTTACAGGCCACTACTAGGTATTTTTTGCCTGCAATTTGATCAGCAGCTTGGAACTCACGTATTAATATGTACAGGGAGGCACAGACACACGGAGAAGGTATTTAATGGTCAAAGAATGAGGGCACCATGCCTTTATTCATGAGAGGCAGAGCTCAGTGTTACTAAGCCATCTAGTAGCAAGTGCAAATGTCCCTGGCTTTTAAAAAAAAATAAATAGAAATTTACTTTTAATCACTTAAACAGCTGTTGTTGCTCGCTGTTGAGCTGTTGTTGTTATTGCTAAGGGTATGTGAATGGTTTCACCATAAATCAGAGCCTACAAAATGTCACTGCATTTTGGAATCCAAGTATAGTAGGCTCTTTTAAAGGCAATAGTGTTTTCTGTCCCCTCCCCTCAGCTTTAAGTAGCAAAAGTGTGTAAAATATTTTTTTCTGGATTCAGATGAATATTTTAGGCATTTCTTAAGAGGATCCTATAAATTATTCTTCACAAGGATTGGTAAGATTTATGTGTAACATACCAGCATTGTTCTAGTTTCCTTTTTCTGTAGATGAGATGCTGGTAAACTGTGGTTCCTTACAACCTCTAGCTGTAGTATTCCACCTGAATTTCAGGAACAGTTGCAACTGTGTATCTTTAGAAAGGTGTGCTCCAAAGAAGGGTTTTCACATCCCACTTTGGGTGTTCAGTTAGGGCATGTGAATATCCTTCTGGAGGACCTCTCCTCCATGCACTGACTGTGTTTGGATGCCTGCAGGATCTCTGAAACAGAGCTAACCCAGACATCTGTGATATGGCTCCAGAGGGCTTCTCTATCCATAACATCCTGTGGGGTGCAGAGCGCGTACACATCCCGCTCTGGTGCTGGAGAACTCATGCCCTTAACTTCACTGGGTTTCCTGAAAGGGGCTTTGGAGGCAACAGGCCAAAGCTACTTCTTAGTTTCTTGCAGTAATTAGGAATTAAGATTTTGGGGTCTTTTCAAGAGAGGTGTTGGGAATTTGGCTGTAGATCAGATGTTTTCTTCTTTTAGGCTGACTTAACAGTTCCATAGTGCAAAGACTGAGCTATGAAGATCATGGCCAAGGAATAAACTGGTTGTCCTAAAAAACTCAATTATTTTTTCTTTTTTTTCTTTTTCCCTTTTTTAAAATTTTTAATTAGAGTCTTTGATGCTGTTAAATAAGTTAAGTGAGCCTGTTTGAAAGAGATAATTTGTGGGGATCATATATATCAAAGAGAAGAGTTAGCTGAGAAAAGAAGCATTGAAAATGTCCTCAAAATAATTGGCAAAAACTATTTGATACAGGTTTTTAGTCTTGAGGAATTACAGTTATATGAATACAATGTAACTAATGCTCAGTATTGCTATTTCACTACTACTTCATAAGTCGGACATGAATATAACATAGTTTGAATCTTATCTGTGGCGTATGCTGGTGGTGCAGTGTGGGTTCAGGTTGTTCTATCGACTTGATCCCTGGATTGCTGGCTGTATTTTATCCTTGTTCTGTAATGCATGAATTAACAGCCTAGCCTTTTGACTGGAACTGGAATAAGCTGGGGAACAGTGCACTGACTTGTGATGAGAGATGGGATGAAGCTCATCTATGTGGATGTTCCTTCAGTGGGAGGGATTCAGACTACTCTTATTTTCAAGAATTTCCAGTGTGCTGAGTTATAATAACAAAAGGAATTGAAGTAAAAATCCAGTATGCTGATTTGAGTAGAGTGTAGTCACTTGCACAATATGGCAACATTTACCTCTAATCATTTGTAATTCAGCTCCAGTTTGAAGTAACTGAATATGATTTCAGTTGATGGAGTTTTAGGTGTAGGGTTCAGTTCTGTGTAGATAATTCTTCCCTGTGTAATAAATTTCTTCACATCTAGTTGGTAGTATCACAAGAGAAACTGGCAAGAGCATTCTTACACCTTCTCACCTTTGTAAGGCTTTATTTCCTTCCAGGCATGAGTTAAGCCATGTTGATAACCTAATGAAGCTGTTGCATGTCTGTTTTTTTGTTTGGTTTGGTTTTTTGGGTTTTTTTAAATCTGTAAGAATGGGAAAATTGTCAGATGTCAAATCTAGATCAGAGACTGTAGGAAACTTCTAAAGTACTTAATGCATAATAATACATGAAATTCATTGAAGATGAATGCATAGTAATAACAACTGGAATGGAAAAGTTTTGCCACTCTTCTGCCTAAAAATTTTGTTTGCCTAACTGTGCTATAAAATAACTGTATGAACTCATGAAAGAAACCCAGCCATCAATACCAGTGGTTACTTGACAACATCTGCTTACTGCACATCTTCAGTCAAAAGACAGGCTTAGGTACATGAGGAGAGAATAAAGAATAATATGGGAAATACAGTAATGCCATTATGTAAATGATGCTGGTTCATCAAGTGGGTGACACCATCTCAAATAGGGTATTACAGATTTACCAGGAGCTCAGAGTGAGGCAAGAAGAATGATCAGGCACATGAGAAAACTGTCATATGAGGAGAGATTGAAAAGACTGGGATTGCTACCTTCGAGAAGAGATGAATAAAAAAGAACATGATAAGACTCTAAAATTCATTATTTTGCATAGAGAAGGCAGTTTGGGAAGAGTTTTTCTCTCTTTCTCGTGATACAGGGGAACATTACAGAAAGATGGCTGATAAATAATAATTTTTCACCTGATGTGCAATTAGGTAATGGACTTCTTTGCTCTGGGAAGTTGCTAAGGGATTTAATGAGTTTTAGGAAAAGGTCTGGTGATTTATATGAATGAGAATATTCTGTGTTGTTATGATCTATTGAAAAAAAGACTACTAAAAGAGATCTGAAATTATATGCTTTAAATTTGCACTCTTAATTGCTAGGAGACATTGCAAGGACGCTTTCCTGGGGGATGGGTTATCCCAGATCTGCCTAGTGCAGAGGGGTTTTTTTTTCATTTTCTGCTGACACATCACATTCTGCTTATAGTTCTAGATGGAACTAGATTTGAGCCCATGTGGCAATTTCTGTGTTCCTGGTTGTTTCATTGTCAGGCTGGTGATGCCAGCTCAAATTTACAGCCATATCATGTTGTGTATGCTACTTGTGGCATGAACTGTCCTTTTGTTTGGAACTTCTTCAGCATTTACAAGACAGTAGGTCATGGTCTATGAGCACAGTGGTAATACAAACAAGGAATAGTAATTGTCCATGTGATCATTTAGAAAACATTCCCCAACTACAGGAATAAATTACTACTGGTAGTCGCAGTAATGCATCTTCTATAGAATTGTTTATTATTGCAGTTGTCACACTTATATCTCTGTGCAGGAAAGAGCTTGTGGCAGGAGAGAAAACATTTCCCCTTGAAAAACCAGTGTCCAAGTCCACTTTGAAGTCTTCACTCAAATAATGCTTGTTACTTCTGCCTAATCCCAAACTAGCAGCACTTCACACCACAAGACCCGCTTTACAAATCTCGACTCAGCATTTGAGTTAGTCAAGAAAAATGCAGTACCTTTGGCCTTTGGAGACTGTCAGGGACATATCCTTCCTGTGATACTTGTGTAGCAGTTAACCACACTTCTACAGAGTGCCCTAGAGAGAATACCCTCTGTGCCATAGCTGTCCATTCACTGTTCCTCCAGTGATTGCTTGCTGGTTGAAAAGCCGCCTGTAGACTGCATGCACGCACAACTCTGTGCACAACTAACTTTGTGTGTATATACCCACAGATATATGTACCTGAATATATAATTAAGTGCATACACATCTTAAAACTTTTCAGAGGAGATGACCACCTCCTGCTGTTGGAAATTCCTCTAGGGAGCTCAGCACACCTGTGTGCAGTCCCAAAAGGAAGTGCTGAAAAACTTGGCAATCCCACAAGGTTAATAAAGTTCACTGTTGCTTAAATTAGATCAGTGTAATTCACTGCATCTCTAGCGGAAATTAAATTTGTGCTTAAAACTAAAGAGCAAGCTAGCCAGGTTCAGGAGCACATTTGGGATGCAAAATACCTTAGGCCTGTTGCAAGTTGGTTATTATTTCCAGTGCCTTGAACTCTTTAGATGAAAGTACTCTCTGATACAAGAAGTTACTTGTGGTATTATGCATACCATTTGTGATCTGAACTCCTTGTATTTTTATTATTTTGTTTTTATTATTTCTTCTCAACTCTTCCAAGAAAAAAGGAGGAGAAAATCTGGAGAAATCTGTTAAATCCTTATGGCAGACTAATGAGATACTAACCATCAAGCTGCCTCCTTTGTGCAGATATTTATCTGCATTGACAAGCCAGTTTGCTGTACTGCTTTGATTCTCACGAGTACACAAGAGAGAATCAAATGGGGTTGTTAACACAGCCTGTAAGAAGCCATCAAACTTTCCATCTCTCTGACATAAACCTGTGTTTTTGTTGTTTTTCTGCAAACAGTGTATGAGGTTTCTGCTGCATTCAGAAATGGATGTGCAACATGGCTGAAGGATTATTGTTTTTCCCCCTCCCTTGGAAATGACTATGTGGAGCTTTCCATAGATACTTAACATGGAAGAGCAGCTGTGGTTTGTCATCAGATGTCATTATTAAAAAAATAAGAACATTATAGGTTCTAAGTATGGGCAGATTTTTTTGTTAGGGTGCTACTCCCTAGTAGATTGCTCTAGGAAGCTGGAGATGAAGCTACTGTATGCAGACAAATCCATATTGTTGCTGTCTGCATGCTCACTGTGAAACTGCTCTACAGCTATACAGTTTGAAAGCAGAATCTCATGAAAGTAAAATCAGCATAAAAGTCAGGTTTAGACTTCTATATTCATATTTATGAATTTGAAAAACCTCCGCCATGATCTTATCTGGAGCTGTGGTAGCAGTTGACAACAAATGTGCCCTTGAGGAAACTATGTACAGTAATGCAATGGAATTGTGGATATTCCCCCCTAGTACTAGTTGCTTGCATTGATGTTGTTATTAATAACAACAGTGATAATTATTTTTAGAAGCTTGGGTGCCACAGAAGGTTTCTGCTGGCCTGCAACTATTGCTCAGCCAACTGGCTTTGTGTTTGTAATAACTACCATGTGATGGGTTTACCTTTATACTCTGTTAACAATGCAGGGTGACTCTGTTCTCCCACACTGTTAGGTTTATGGGCTGATGAAAATTCAAGGGAATTAAATTTGTTCTTCTGAAGCACTCAGCTTATTTCACTACTGCTGTACAAGCCACATTAGTTTGCATTCATTTCTCAAACAGAGAATCCCCAGTTTTCCCCATTAAGTTTTTCTATAGACTCGTGAGCATTCAGTCTTTTTTAACAAACTAGAAGTAAAATTTCCTCTTGTCCCTTTTCATTATCATGATGAAAAAGTTCAGTTTTTTTGCCATTACAATTACTCTGTTCAGGCTTTTGAGGTGGTCAGGTAGAGATGCCTTGGAGCATACTGTGATGTTTGACAAGATTAGGTAAAAGAATTAGGTTTTTTTATTTTCTCAGATAGCAATCTTTACTGTTACCTGAAAAATGTCTTAATAGAAAACTTGACACAGAAGGCTAACTGAGGACTAACAGGCTGAATATGCCACAAAGAAGATGCTTCATAGCAAGTGTAAATGTAGCAGTATAAAAATAAGAAAATATGATAAATCTAATTTTGATTCAACTTATATGTATAAAATTTTAATACCATTTATACACAGCATTTAGGTTTATGAGGTGAATTCTCCAGTCTTTGGACAAAAACTCATTAAATTCAGAGCCTGAAGACTGGACAGTTTAGAATATGCCAAGACTAAGCAGAGAAAGTTTCAGGGGTGTTATAGAGACAAGATTGCAGTCAGGAAGGAGGAACATTTCTATAATACTTATAACAGTATTTCTTATACTAATAACTGGGACTCCTACTGAATAGATTATGGAACTTTCTTTCCTATGGGAATTTCATTCATCGAAGGTGTTTAACTGATTAGGTAAATCAGTTGATTTGCCCAGAGTGCCAATTAAAAGGGTAGACTTAAATTTTCCATGTTTGCAGTACGTGGAAATCAAAGCCAGCCTGATCTTTATGGCAACCCCTTTTACACAGTCCAAGTGTCTACGTTGTTTAAAGGGCTGGTATCTCATTGTTTAAATAGCCTTTTGATAAGTAAAAATATAATAGTGTTGATGATTGCCTTCAGATTTGCCTATCAGGATGGGCTTTCAGGGCTGTAGTCCTGAGTGTTTCTTTCTGCTTTGTACCCATATTGTTAATAAACGAAGCACAGAGGTCTTTGAATTTCCAAAGGGCACAAATGCCCGTGTCTCTGTAAGCCTGAGGTCACATGTTCATGTCTGTGTGGCATTTTGGTCTGGGTCTGTGTTTCTTTTTCAATAGAAGTGGTTGCTGAATGGAACATTTGATCAAGTGTCTTCAAATTAGACTTCTGTAATTCAGATATAATTAAAGTTACTGGTCAGGCAGAGAGGAAGTTGTACAAGTAGAGGGGGAAAAACAGAGGAATGAAATTAGTAAAGTGGGGGGAAGATTTAATATATGGACAAGATAGTAAGAAAAGTAACTAAGAGGAGGAGGAGCAGCAACTGAGAAAATGAAGATGAGAGAAACTGGGAGGTGATTATTTGCAGAGATTATTTTATTTGAAGCTACTAATCCCAGTGCTCTGAGATGTTACTTGTTTGGCAACATAGTGACATTTTTGTTGAGAAGGAAGAGCATGGCATAAGTTTTCCAGGATGGACGCAAGGATTTGTTTTGTTATCCAAATACAAATAAATCTGAAGCTTATGAGGATCATGGAATATTTTATGTTGCTTCTGCTGGGAATTGCCCCTCGGTTCCTTGTTGTAGTTCCCACCTGAACAAGGTCTTCATGGATGTCTTTGCATTGCTGAGAGGGGAGCAACAGCATCACCCTGTTGTTGCCTGCTCAGGTTTTGCTTCCAGCTTCAGCAGCTGGAAACCTGCTGCCCTCCTTTTATGCCTGCTGGGGAAGATGGTTCAGCCTGTGGTGGGAAAGGGACCTGACAGGTGTGTGGGGTTACTCTGCGTGACAGCATTTGACATCTCAAAAACAAGAGGATAGACCTTGTTTCAGATTGGGCTCTAAATAAACTCTGACTTTGGGATCAGGCCTGCAGGATCTGCAGAGAGTTGTTGGTTCAGTTTACTCTTACCAGAACATACTTGTCTTAACCTGCACTGGCCCTTGAAAGTGGAAAATCTGCACTTGATAATTATGACTTTATTTTCACTTGCTCTTTCAATAATTGGGCTTTAAAACTGGGTACAATTTCTTGATTATTAAGTAGGAAATATTAACCTAATACACTGATGCATTAGGAGGTGCATGCACCTTCAAACAGTGACCTTTGCTTTTTTTATAATCTGTAAAGTATGGGGCACACCTGTATCATGGAGAGCAAAAAGTGCCACTGCAACAGGACTCACTCCCCTTGGCTTGTTCACCTATGGGGCAATACAGGACACACACTGCAATATATTTCTGTGAAAATATGGCTTGTGATGTTATATGACTTATAATCAGGAAATACTCAGCATTATGGAGTATTTAGTATTTGTCTTTGAATTGCTATAGACCTGATTCCTTCTGCTGCTCAGAAATAAATCTAATGAAGAGAAGAAGGAAAAATGCTGGGATCAGTGTTGGTGGCTGTTACTAAGAGTAAATAAAAGTACAAGCATTCTTTCAAATGATTCTTATAAACCAAAGATATTTTATCAGCCACCTACTTGTGAACATGCTTCTTTCTCTTTGATAAAAGTACTTTTTTTAAAAGGGATCCATTGATTGACCAGTAAAATATATATTAGAGATTAGGTTTTGTAACTCCACAGAGTTACAAACATTTTTGCCCAAAATTTTGCTGCAGAGAGTTGTTAGCATTTATTTTAATTTCTCAGCAGAGAACAATTGTTTTTCAGAAGAATGTTATTTGGCATTCAAGATTATTTTTGAACACAAGAGGGGATGTATACCTGCCAACATTTCTCCTCTTTGATGAGAGATGTGTAGGAAAGACATAAAGATACCATTTCTACCTCACACTGGAGAGCTTTCTGGAAAGGTGACAGGCTGGAAACACAGTAGCTAGTTTTTCTCCAGAAAAGGGAGGATTTGGAATTGACTGGCTTGCATGTGATGCTGATTTTTTCCTCCCCCTTGTTTTTTTCTTTTTAATTTTCTTTGTGGCCTCTTCCAACCCTCACCCCTCCCAACACGAGATGGCTCTGTGGGATAATAAGCCTGGCCAGTTTGGGATCTGAACACAATCTTACTCGCTCTCATGTTGTTGGCACTTGAACAGGAGTGACAGGCTTTGGTTCCTTTATCAAATAACTCAGTATATCTATTTTTGTAAGCCGTGTCATTGGCTGAAAAATGCAGCTCCCTCTACAATTATGGGGCATGACCGGGAGCAACAGAGGCAGCCGGGCTTCTCTTGGACTCCTACCAGTTAATTGAAATTCTACTCCAGCCAGTTGAGATGGGAAGTGATACGAAGATGTGGAAAAACCTGAGTTGAATTGATTTTCCTTCTCCCTCTTTCCCCCACGTTTGTTTTTTTTTTGTTGTTTTTTTTTTTTTTTTGTTTAATGAGAAAAGAAAAAGACAATTATTTGTGTTTATTAAGGGAACTTAATACAAGTCCTGAGGGACAGACCACAAAAGAGTGGGGGCTTACAGGTATTGCTGGTTTTGGTTTCTTTTGCATTTTTGAAATGAAGAGAGAGAAAAAATTTGCATACTTTCATCATGTTGACAAGTATCTGTAGCTTAGTGTGCTAAATATAACCAAGGAATATCTATATAAACTATATAAGCATTAGTACTGTGCCATTATAGAGGATGTTTTTGGTATACCTGCCCACCAGTGTTTGCCTTACATGACTTTTCCTTACCTCTAAGAATGACGATAGGTAAGCATCAATTCTACTTAGTTTTAATTCTTTCTTGGTGAACAAATACTCAGGATTATTTTGCTGTTGAAGCTTTCGTCTATAGGGCCCAGGGCATCATACACTGGTAACAGCAAGGCCAAAAAATTATTTCAGGCTTACCTTGAGCAGCAAAACTTTTTTTCCGTTGCCCCCATCAGACAAGCACTTGCTATAGGAGATGTCTGTCCTCTTATTCAGCCCAGTCACTTGGATTACATTTTGGTCAAAAGAAACTTTTTTCTTCTTACTTTGCAAGAACACATGTATGTATTTGTTTCAAATTCAGGACTTTGTAATTCATGCCAGACTCAACAGATTTAAGAGAAGTGAGAAGAGAGTTAAAATCTATTGTATACAAGCGCATTAGAGATATTACTTCTTTATTTTCATAAATACCCTTGTAAATGTGTTATAATTTGCCAAAATATGTGAGCTGCCAAAATATGCCCACCCTTGTGTATCAGATAAAGGTGTGGTAGCACTAGAAGGCATATGGGATAAATTTTGTTTTTTTCATGAAGGAATATGATAAGAGGCATTTGGCAGAAACTATTGTGCATTTTTCTTTAGCACTAGGATTGTTTATTGGTTCTTTTTGTGTTGTTGGGTTCTATTGGCTGCTGCTACTATAAATTTGAACCCATGAAGTGATGGCAACCTTTGCTTCTACAAACAGTAATGAAAGTTTAAGGTGATTAATACTCCTTTGACTTGAGCCTTTGTATAAAAACCCGCAATTGTTATAAACACATGTGCCATTATAGGCTTAATCCAGAATGAATGATTTTTCAGCACAATTAGGTAAATCTCCAAGTTATCAGTTCACCTGGCTGATTAAGCTCATTGAAATACCCTTGTGCACTAACTTGGAAATAGTTTGACTTTGCTAATATTGAAAAATAAGCATGAAATGGTATAAGCAATAAATAAATATGCCTTAGGCTTTGGCCACAATTTAAGGAGGAAAAATCTTTGGGAAAAGGCTGGAAGCATGATATTAACTGGGTTTGGTTTGATATTTGGACAAAGAAATCACTGCTCTGAGCTGAGCAGAGAGATAAGCACCCTGACTTGCAGTAGATTAAGAGCCCTGCATTGGTTAGAACAAACCATGTTTGAGACTCTCCCCAAGTGCCGCCACGTTTAGATTTAAGATTAACTGCAGCAGAATGGTGGAGCGGCTGTTTGTTTTATGAAACAATCACTAATGACATTAAACAGACGGTGCCCCTTCCAACACGATTGTTCATTTGCGATAAACTGAGAGAAGCCCACAAGAGATTGGAAAAGAAAACTCTTAAGTGCTTCATTTTCAGGCTCTTACAATGTCCTATTGGAGGTGACAATTAGTGAAAGAGAAGAAGAATCTAGCTCCTAACGCATTTAGAAATTTTCTTTTTTTTTTCATTTTTGGAGGGGAGGGGATTGATGACAACAAAACAAATAATTTGTAAATATTAGCTTTTCTCTATCTTTATACCAAGGAACTGCATGGTAATAATATAATGGCAAGGTTTTCTATGTGGATTTTTTCTAATTCTCTCCCTCCCCTTGCTTCTGTCAGTGTGAAGCCCACACTAAGCATTAACAGTATTAAAAAGAGTGTTATCTATTAGTTCAATTAGACATCAGACATTTACTTTCCAATGTATTTGAAGACTGATTTGATTTGGGTCCAATCATTTAAAAATAAGAGAGCAGAGCTGTGTACAGAGCTGTGTACAGATATCTGTAGCTCTGAAGTCTTAATTGCAAATTCAGATAAGGATTAGAAGGGGCTGTATCTCTGTAGACCAAAGGTATTTGCTAATACCTGAGATATAAAAGTGGTTAAATTCAATATTTACTAATTTAGGATTTCCACTTTGGATTTTGATTAAGCTTTTTGGTTGAAAACCCCATGTTATTAAGCTGTGATGAGGGGAAAAAGCAACTCTTTCATAAGCCTCGCTTTAACGCTTTATTTCAAATAATTTATTTTGGACCTTCTAAAAGCTGCTGCAGTACTTCATGTAGAGGAAGAAAAAAAAACCAACACAGCAAAACAAACAAAAACATTGTCCAAGGCTTGTTGTAGCATTAAGCTTTTGTTTTGTACACAAAGAAATATATTAATAAAAAGTGGTTTTAAATGCTTATTACCGAGATGGTTTGTTTTGAAACACAGGCTTTTTCACAGCAGTTTTTACACTTCATTGTGTACTATGAAAGACACGCTAAGTAGAGGTTGTCAGGTTCCCATCTGAAGTAGACTACTGCTGGGGAATGGAGCCATTTATGATGCCACTCAAGCAGGACTAATCTAGAGTAGATCTCTTATAAATAACCAGCCAACAAAAATACCAAATCATTCTCTCTTTCTGATTGAAGCGGGCAGAATTGCTGTTTTAAAGAGCAGGAGATGCTCCTTATGAAGACATATTGCAAGAATTGGTGAATCCCCTGAATGTAGTTGCCCAGCAAACCTCAGCCTTCTGGAGGAACCAAGGCATCATGTAGACAAGGTTTTTGAGAGTTATGCTTTGTTTTTCAGACTATCATTTGATAGACAGGTGCTCTCTGGTTATGTTTTTGCGTTACTGACTGTTGTAAATCTCTTGTTGTAAAACATCACACTGTATGTATGTTCCAACCTGCTGTAAGTGGTCTCCCTACATGGTGTAAATGCAGATTTATGAACCCTCTCTTCCCCAGGGTTCCTGAGATCCCATCTTCCTAGCAAGGGATGGGCTAAGACTGCCTTTTATGTTTCGGACGTGTTTTGGCAATATGGTGCTCAGCCTTCCAGTCCTTATTTACATGGCTAGTCCTTCTTATGAATAATTGAACTTCTGTATATTGCTTATGAAAAGGAAAAAAGACAAACCATTTCAAATTCATGTCCTCCCATTAAATAGGTTCCTGCTTAAAAGGAAGGATATTTGTAAATTTTGGAGGCTAGAGTGACTTTTCTGTGTTTATGCTTAGGCATCAGAAGTACATAATTAATTTTAAAATAATAATTCTGCATTATTGACATGAAGGACTGGGAGGGTAAGTAGGAGAATACTTCTGGCTCCAAGGATATGCGCAGCAATTCGTTGATTAACTTGCCTCTTGTTTTGAAAACTACCTAATGCTTTAGGGACTCATAAAATCCAGAAGGCACCGATTCAGTACAGTCTGGTAGAGAGTGCAGCCAGCACTGGTGCTGGTGTCACTCACAGTGCACCTTTGCCATGCCAGTATCTACACTCTTGGCTCTTTTGGAGGAAAAACGCTTGATGGGAAGTAATCTCTGAATGAATAACCACCCCTCATGCTGTTAAGTCATAAGTGAGGTTCAGTGTTCACCTGGTTTTAAGACTAGAGCAGTTTTGTCAAGTTTGCTTTGTTTCCATCATCTTGCATTTAGTTTCTTGCAAATTTCAGATGACTGTTAACATAGTTCCTTTTATTAAAAAAAAGACAGAGATCAAATAAGAAGCTGTAGAAAAACTTGAAAGGTGATTGCTAAGAAAATGCAAGGAATGGCATCTAGAATTTTGTACAATAATATTTATAGATAAACCTTTGTTCTGGCTTTGTACTAGATTAAGTATATTAACTCATTCCACAAAGATGACTTAAAGGTCCTGTAAAATCAATATGTGGGTGACATATTAATGTTTTCTAGGACTTTGGATGTTTTCTGGAAGTTGCTAATGTCTAAACAGTTGTGCATATAATTGCAATTTAGATATTTCCTAATGCATCTTCAAGCCATGTTGGTTAGTGTTCCTGGCAGGTCAATAATAAAAAATACCTTTCTGTAATTGTTGTTTGATAAAGGTATTTTCATATTTCATCTGTCTCTAAATTAGTTTTGTGCTGGTATGAGTCCATTGTGACTCTATTGAAGCAAATCTCTTCAAGTCCAAAGTTGGTGATGTAACTAGCAATAACAGTGTAGTCATAAGCATCCATCAAGTAAAACCTGTGGACTAAGAACCAGTAAATTCTCATACCTGTATTGAGGTGCACACACTACTGTCTGATGTGAGGAACAACAGGAAAATAATGCTGATACTGTTACTGAGAAGGCAGACAGGACAATCAGTATTTTGATACAGTGGACAACACCTCGGAGAAAACATAGGGGTGGGATCAAGTAGCAGAGACAAGTTATACCATGTGTCCTTCAAAATATTTGAATCTATGGTTTTGGGATCTAGCAGATTTGTAATAAACTTTCCTTTAAATAACACTTATGACTTAGGGGAAAGAGGTATGCTAGAGCAGGATAGTTTCTGCCCTAGGTAAAGACTCTGAGCAATGACTGCGAGACAGCCAAGTGTGACATCCAGGGTGATGGTAGGGGTAGTGCTCATTGCTGAGCTGCTGAAGGCTGGTCAAGGAAAATAGACAAGTAGCAGTAACTTGAATATTTATGTAATTTTTTTTGGTCTGAGTTTAACATTTGAATAGAACTTCTCTGGTAAAATGGCAACGAGTTGCTCAAAGTGGTTCCTTAAAATAGAGTTCATCAAAGTTCTTGTCTTTATCCTACTTTTCAAGATTTCTCCTTTTTCAGGTACTTTACATATGTATTATCTGTCTGTGTATTTTTATGACTTTTGGCCTACTGCAGTTTTGTTGTATACAAAATGTCTTGGGGTCCATAGCTCTGTCTCTTGTTTATATTTTTAGCATAGAAATAAGCAAGAATTAGTCTGTCTCCAACACCAGAATATGTTCTCTTTTGTGTTGGGCAGCATCACAGATCGTCTTTGTGTCTGGCTGTTACTTGTGTCTGAAGACAGTCAGTAAGATACAATTGAGTGTCGTCAGTATGATAGCACTTAATATAAAATGTTGAATTGGAATGATAATCCCTTATAGCAAGGCTTGTACTTTACCTGTTTGTTTGCAATGTCTCTTATGACTGCCTGAAATAGATGGAGAAATATGCAAAGGCCAGTCTCTTCATTGGCACAAAAAATAAAGATACAAAAGGCAGAATGCTTGTGTTAAGGTCATATTTAAAAAGAAAAAACGAAGAAAAAACAAACAAACCAAACAACACAACCCCCTTTGAAGTTAGGGAATAATCTTTTGACGTCAGAAAACTCCAAGGAGGTTTGCTTGAATAGTGTGTAGGCTTTTGACCTTTGCAGTATAGTCAAATAAAGGACATCTTGTACTTGCATTGACTATTCAGATCTGTGGCTAAAAAGTCTTTAAACGTTCCAGATTGGAAGGTGGCAACTCATTATATTTCAGGCTGTCTTGGGACAGAAATTTGAGTTATTTTCCCTAATCGTAGATGTTTTGCCTTTGTGGTGAAAGTAACTTGAGTCCAGCTTTCAGATTTGAGCCTAGCTATTAACACAGTCTTAATGGTATCTTATTTGACTTGGACAAGATGCTAATATCTGAAGATCTCCTAGAGATCTTGGTAGCTTTGAAAAGCCGATCCCCCTCTTCTAAAATTTAGGAGTCAGAAATGAAGCCACGGAGATTTTGCTGTCTGCAGTGTGAACTTATTTCATTTTTCATTAACAATAAGTGCTGAAATATATCAGAATATTAGTATTTCTTACATTTCTCCATATAAGTTACTCTGAACTAATCACAGTGCATTTACCAATTTTTCACAATATTAGCAACAATCTGTTAGTTGGTATTTAAGTCTCTCTTGCCCAAGTTTCAATCTCCAAGGCTGAGAAATAAATCTGTTTCTTTAAATAGCAATGAGAGACACTAGTAAGCATTTAAAAAAGGTAGACAATGTTCAGCTATTAGTATTACTAACAAAGTATTTATCTTCTTGAGATTTATTCTGAGGGAAAAGGCTGAATTATTTTCTAAGTGGGTGTTCTTAGTGCTTGTAGAGAAAAGGTAGTTTAAGGTGCAGAACCCTTCTAATATATTTGCTCTGCATCTTTTATTGAAAGTACCACTTTCAGCAGCTGCATCTTTCCAGAGCTAAGTGAAACTGCTTAAAATACTTCAGTGGTGTAAGATTGCCTGATAAGCCCTTCTAACCCAGAGCTTTCAGGTGGTGTCCCAGGATCTCCCAGTTACTGATGTCACTCGCCAATATATCTGCATTAGATTGCTGGGAATGCAGGTAACACACGCTAAGCATCCTTCAGCTTCAGCATTTATCAGTGGAATTGCTTTACCTTGAACTATTGTACACAGCTACAGGTAAACAGAGAAGAATGTGGTGAGAAGGCACACAGGAGAAGGATTTATACCAGGAAAAGTTGTGTCTGCTTTGTTCAATGAACAAAAGAAAATAACGCTTTGAAACGCTGTGAGTATTAGCGCGTTATTATCACATCCTACTTTCTGCAGGCAAAAAAAAAAATAAATAGGAAGTTTAAAGGACAAAAAGAACTTTTCTGAGAGACAGAAATCCTCTCTCTACTACCTACGTATTTAGCATAGATGATGTGGTTTGTGTGCTACAAGTACCACGGCTATTTTGTCTGTCTGGCGCGTGATGCGTTTGCCAGATTAGAAACATTAGTGCCCTCTATTGTTCATCAGAGAACTGCAAATATTTTTACAGATTATGATCCTTATTATCGTTCTTGGTATCAAACAGATTTTAACAAAACCCACGCACAGTATAAAGGCATACTTCCTTGATGCTAAGGCATACTTTCTTCAGCTAAACTGCTTCATCAAGAAGAGTGCATTTATTTTTTTTCACTCTATCAACATTCTGCTACAACTTTTTCTGCTTTATGAAATGCAGTAAAATAAATTATAACCCCTACGAGGGGAGAATATCTTGAAATACCTGTAGAAATAGATTTGCTGACAAATTCACTTTTTTCTGTGTGTATTTTTTTAGTAGCAAAGGTATTTTTAATCAAGCCATTCTCAAGTGTCTGAAAGGAAAGTGTTTTGAAATAAATATTGCCTATTTTTCCCTCAAAATTATGTTTTATTTCAAAAAATTGGACTTCTATTATTTTTACAGGCTATCAGAAACATGAGAGTGCAACTTTTCATAAGAACAATAGAAAAATAATATGGCCAAGCTGTGGTTTGTTTTCTTGGGTTTTTCTTTTACTACACTAAAGTGAACTGCAAGAATGACAACTTCATTCAAGCAGATCATTTGGAATTACATTAAACAGCTGCTATTAAACAGCTGACAACAAAGGAGACCATTTTGATCTCGACAGCAGAGAGATTCGAGCAGCATGCTCCCTCAGTGATGCTATGAAGAACACATTGTGCTCTTGTATACCAACACGCAGTGTACTCCCCACTGTGCTTGTTGCCAAACACCGTTTTTTCAAATCACTTTGTATTCAGTCAGGGATCCGGGAAGTCCAAATCCAGCCAGACAAATGCAGAACAGCTTAGTTGAAGCAGCTTTAACAGGTGCCATCAGCACAGACTTGTCGAACCAGAGAGACAAGGCAAACAGCTATGGAGTGGTGGTCAATAGGGTGTGGATTTGCCCCACTGCACATGATGGCACAGGGTACTAAATAGCTTTGTTGGCACAGAGGCTGGTTTGTGGCACTTGGGTAGAGGGGAGGGAATGTGACAAGAAAAATACGTGGTCACTCCTTACGGACAGAGCCTGCTAGACTTTTATGCTCACATTAATTTGTTCTTCTCAGTCGTGCCAGTCTCCGAGTGGACCAGAATAAAATGAGCGTACCTGTAAAGGGATAAATGCAGTGAACGTAGGATTGATTTAAGAGGGTGCTTCCCATGCTTGAGATAGTTGACTGAAGGATGAGGAATAAAATAAGAGTGGAGATAATTGGATGGGTTCTTGTGTTATGCTGTCCTTGTCTGTCAGGGTACAAGAGGCATCCCTTCATTATATCATTGTAATCTGCCATTACTCGTAATATGCCACGTGTGTTGCCCACAGAGCTGTGTTACCCCTTCCCAGTGTGGAGCTGTCCTGCACTTTCAGTGCCTTTTCAGCCATAACCCTGACCCACTCCTGCTGACCTTCTTCTGGAGGTGTGGATTTTTTCTCAGGTGGTGTAACAGTGACAGGAAATAAGTTACAGTACTTAAAGCAATTGGTCATTTTACCATTTTCTTTAAGTAAGGATATTGTATAGTGGTCTCTGAATACAAAGGGACGTAGTTGATCAGTGAACTAGAGTATGTTTTACTGCCTTCTAGCAAAGGAGGGAAAATCCAGCAAATGACTTAGCAAATGTTCAGATTTGAATTTCAGTTTGAAATTTAATATTTACAGTATTGAAGAAATATGAATCTTTAGCCCCCTGAGAAATTTTGCAATGCATTAAACTCAGTTTTTATGTTAGGCCCTTAGTTGTAGTTTTATATCTGTATTTACATCAATAGCTCTTGTCACTTTACAGAAATTATGTGAAAGATGACGTGAAAAGTTGTCAGATGTGGCTCTGCCAGTAACAGAACCATTTTGCAGGCTTGTTTTAAAGAACGCATAAAGTATCAGTAAGGGTGGAAATTATAAGCTTTGTATCAGAAGATGCTTAGCTGGGCCATAAACTGGACACTTTGTCTGTTTTACTGTAAGAAAAATTCTACTTTTACTGTTGCTGTCATACTTATGATGGGTAAAACCAGGAAGGTGGCCTGTACAGAAGTGTTTGGAAATAAATGATTATGAGGAGTGTCTGTCCTCTGTTCTTTGTCACACAGAATAGAAAGCAGTGAATTGTGCTCATGTTGGATATGTGTGCTTCCACTGCAGAAGAAATAGAGTTTAAATCGGACTGTAGTCATGATGAACGGTGTATCTTGAGTTAAAAAATCCTCGTATGGAAACTTTTGTACTGCACTTTATGCAAAATAATTCAAGCTACGTCACATAGGAGTTATCTCAATGGTTAATTCTTCACCTTTGTTTCATGATGTCTCTCAGCTGCATTTGTCTGAAGAACTGTCTTACCTGAAAACCATTGTCATATGTATAATTTGTGATTTCTCATCAAATTAACTCTCTCCTTGCTAAGTTAGATTTTTATGGTGTTTGCATGTTTGTGGAATTGAGTATTGTCTTTAAAAGCAGTGGTTCTTGGCTGGTAACAGGTGAACCCATCCTCTTGGGGCAAGGCTGTGCCTCTTCCCTGCTCAAGGCAGCAGAGGAGGTGGGTGGAGTTTTGCTCTCAGTCTTTGCAGAAAGCCAGCTAGGTACTTCTCATTTACCTTTGACTTCTATTCTGCTGGGCCCGAGATGTCTCTCTTTCTGAGTTGGATTGCATTTAGTGAAACACAAGTCTGTATTGACTTGAAAAGAAAGCATTTACTGAAGTCAAGCATTATTATATGACATTATTAAGTCAAGTATTCACATTTACAGAGGTCTGCCCACATGTTATGTCTGGCCCCATTCAATGTCTTTTACGTTTATTTTTAGCCAATAAGGAAAAAAATATTGTTGAAATGACATAAAAAATCAAGTAGTAAGCAAATAAAAATCTTAAAGAGATCAGGCTGAAAATGTCTAAAGCAGCTTTGTTTCTTCATGTGCTTTTGTATTGGCTTAAAGTAATTTGTCTTTAACTGATACATATTCTTCTCAACATACAGCTCAGTGTTAAGGAGCTGACATTCAATGGCAAGCCACAAGAAGGCTGAAAAGGCAGCATCATGAATAGTGAACTCTCTCTTGGTTTCCTTGACACCTGCATAGTGCATACTGCCAACTATGATAAATGGAGCAGAAATATAGACACTTACTAAAAAGATGGAGCAGAAGTTAAAGGCTGGAGTGAGAGACATAGAAAGATGTATGCTTGATCTCACTTGGAAAGAGAAACAAATGGGTAGGGGAGCAAGTGAAGTTGAATGACATCTTGAAGACAGGAAAGGACTGAGGCTGAAGTGGCAGGAGGCCAGCAAGAAGAGCAGATGGGAGGTGGGACAAGTTTATTACCAAAGAGGCCATTGGATGGTAACAGTGCACATACTGCTAGAGAAACAGATGAGGTGAGCTGATCATTTTTCTGAATTCTATCTGAACGATTTTCCTATTCAAATTCCTCATTTCTTGAACTTGGTATACTTTTTGGGAAACTTCCCTGGCAGATGGAAGAAAACTGTGCCATGTGACGCTCAGAAAAGCAATCATCAGAAAGACAGAGAGCAGGAGGGGGGAGTTGAGCTGTGTTCCAGAATATTTGAACTTGTGATCCAGAATATTTTTGTAAATGGGAAGTATTGTGTTTGTAATTCTAAACGATTGCCCCTGGAAGAGAAAAGTAACGTTAGAGAAGCATATTTTAATAAAGCTGAATTGGCCAGAACAGTTTTTCCCTTACTGCAGGGATTAGAGAAAATGTTGTTAGGCTTGATAGTGGCCACTATTGTCTTACAAATCTTGTGTAAATTGACAGATGAGTGAGTCTGACCTGATGCTGGGAAAAAAAACCCAACAAACCAGCTGACCTTGTAAAAGCCCCAAAGAGCAGAAGAAATGATGTTTTGCCTGCAGGGCTCATTAATTAGTTGAATTTCTCATCTAATCCTTCTGGGTCAGCTGTGTTGCTTAGTCTACTCCAGAAGGGACAGGCTTGTAGAAACCATCCTGACAGGTATCTTCAAGATGCAATACATAGGCATAAACTGTGTATGCATTCAGCAAGGTAAATGCTCCAACTTCTGTCCTTGCATGTTAATGAAGGGGTAGAAGTAAGGGCTTAATTTCATTTGGATAGTTACAGCAAGCCTTTTAGATCATCTTATTTGAGATTAAAATAAACTTTGGACCAATCTGTGGAAAAATGTTTCACTTGGTTTCTGCTCTTTACTCAGCTTCCACCTCTTGCTCCCATCTGTACTAATTGTCGTTTTAATGAATTGACAAAAACAAGTAGTTCCAACAATATAGTAGTGTGTGATAGCTCATAGTATCTCTGACATCACAGTCTAGAAAGGTGTTTTAAAATACTGACATATTAGTAGCAGCTATTTAATTCTGTCCTATGTTTTTTTTTGATCACAGCAAGTATAAGGACTGAATTTTGCTCTGCACTACACCCTATTCCCATGCCTTGTGTGAAGTTTGCTTGTATGCCTGTGCAGTTTAAGGTAAAAGTGATCTGTCACCTTGACAGAGCTTGAGGGATCTGCAGTGCTTTAGGAGGTATGATTCCAGGACAATGCCAGTTTCATGCCTTCTCGGCAATAAAGCCATTCTTGGTGCTAAGGACAATAAAAGTTGGCTGTTCCCTTATGAGCATTTGAAGAGGCAGAATGCAGCACTCCAACCTCTTGCTCCAACTCATGCAAAGGCAACAATCACAGAAGCTTTTGGTGCATCAGTGTTAGTAAAATATAAAACAATGGTCTGCTTTAAGGAACTTTGGGTTTCCTTTGAATCCAAGTAAGTGTTCTGCCTTCCTCACTGTCTCTGTGCTTAACTGCCTTGTTTTTTGGCAATAGTAATATCATTTTGTGCTAACGTGATGATATTCATACCTGTAACTCTTCAAAACTGTGTGAGTGAGAAAAAAATAGAGGATCACTACTCATTGCAACCACTTCTAGGGAGAAATTCAGCATTTGTTCATCAGCAAAGAATAAACTTACCTGGAAGTTCAGGACAATTAAAGTAAAAGGCAGGAGTTTAAAATTCGGTGTGCTATGTAAAATATATACTATTATATACCATAGGATACACTATTTGGGACAAAAGGAGGGACACTCTACCACTTCCCCTTCCATGCTTGCTACCCCGGATTACTTCTGTGTATACAAATAAACATGTGGATAACCCCCTTCACTATGAAGCTTCTTGTACTTGAGATTGAGGCCTTTTTTGTTACCTACACTAAGTATTTGAGAGCAAGAGAGGGACAAGAAGACAGAAACAATGTGTAAGTGCATATATATATATGCTTTACATTTTATATATATATATATATATATATAAAATGTAAAGCCAGACTAAAGCCAAAGTGTCTACAGTACCGTGTGACTGTAATTTTTTTCCTTGCTGTTTAAAGCCCTAGCCTGTATTATAGCTGGCTTAACACAAGTTTGATCTGGAGGTTTTCAGCTTGTCCGGGTTTTTTCGTATCATTTCTAACTTTTAGATCAGACGATATTAATTTTGAAGGAATTAGCCGGAAATTTCCTCGTAGTGCAATGAAATGGCAATGAAATAGCCAGCCTAGCTGCTAAAGATTTTCTAATGAAAACTGGGGTGAGATGAAATTTCCCTGATAAAAGGCTCTATAGGTTTCATCTGTTGTATTAAATACCAGCCTAAAAGGGACGGCGGGAGTCACAAATGGTTGACTAGATATTATCTACTTTTACATTCCAGGGACACTCCTTTGCGCTCCAAACAAAGCCTGAAAATCTAGAGGGTTCGGGCTGTTTTCTTCCTTGAGGCTGGCGAGCTCCTTCAAAGTCTCGATCGCTTTTTCTTGTAATTTATTGTCATTCTCTTAGCCGGCTCCTTTTGGGATGCCGTGCGAGGGTGTCAGGCTGTGGCGTGGCCAGGTGTTCGTGTGACCGCCATCCCCCCCGGGGCCGGGGGATGGGGGGACGCCAGGAGGTGCTGAGTGCTGAATGTTAAGCTCGTTCCTTTGTATGGCTCAGAAAATCTCTGTTGTCCGGAATTGTACAGATAAGGCCAGGCCCATTTGCTTCATTGTCAGGCAATGTAGCTGAATAGAAATGCAAATGTGACATAAGGGGACTGCGCTGGGAAGGCGTTTGCTGTTACCTCCTCTAACAGTGCTCCTGGCTGTTGGAAAATTCCTGCAGAATCCAAGGGGTATGGGGGGGCAGGTGTTTTTCCTTTTTTTTTTTTTTTTTTTTTTGTTTTCTTGGGTTTTTTTTCTTTGGTTGGTTGGGTTTTTTTGGGTTTTTTTTGTTTTGTTTTGTTTTTTTTTTTAGTAATTACCTATAGGTTCTAGGGAAGAGTCTCCTAAAGAAAATGCCTCTCCCTTGTAGATGCTTTTATTTTTATGCAGTGGAACGGCTCGGTTTTAACTCCCTTATCAAGAACTGCATGCACTGCCCAGACTAAATTGGGAGCATCTCCACACTGTTTGACAAATAGATTTTTTGTAAACTGATTTAGCCTTTTCATTGTTTGCATTTCATTATATAGCAGACTTCATGTCACAAAATCGGTATTCATTCAAAATAGAGAATTTAGAGATAGGACTGTAGCCAGATAAAAAAATATTGCACAGCTCAGGTCTATTAACCATAGAATAATAGCAAGTCAGTGATCCAAGGGGTAGTTCTTCTGCAGGGAAGGGCTAACATAACTGAGGTCAGGAGTCAGACCTCAGGACTTCAAATGTGGCTGTCACCAGATTCACAAGTAAATCTACTGGGAAAATGGGGAGAATGAAGGGACCTTGCAGGATAAGGAGAGAGAAAAGCAGCCCAGCTCTTTCATCTGAAATCTGAGGCCTCTCAGTGGATGAAGAATAAAAGTGTGATTTGCTTAAGTGCTTCACTTTATTCAAAAACTCCAAGTTACATCTTCCAAAGCATGATTCAAGGATCTAACTCAATCAGGTTTAGAGAATTTATTTAGAAAAATAACATTAAAAGAGAGCCTATTCTTGTTTTTCTGCCAAATTCATTATTGAATAAAAGACTGTTAGCATTCTGAAAATATGTGTGCTAAATGCAAACAGTGCTAAAGAATGCAGATACGGCCTTTAATAGCACTGGAGAAGTTTATGCTAATACCTTGGGAGCAGATAATCTGAAGTTGGAGTAAACGGGTCAGTAGGAAGACTGAGTTGTAACTTTTCCTTTTGATATTTTGTGTTTTAAAGCCTTTCCAAATTTTTAAGCTTATTGTCTCCTTGACAATAATAGAGAAATTCTTATCTGTCTCTTAACAGTCACATTGTAATGGTTGTATGCAGAAATTGCTTTAGATTTTCTTGCTGTTACAGCTCCCTGGCATTATCCTCCAGCTTATAAACTGCAGCTGCTTTGGACATAGTCCTGGAAGGGTTCAAGGCAGGTAACAGCAAGGGTGTTCCCCAGGATATCTGTATTTCATTGGGTAGTGTTGTTTGAACTCAAGCTCAGATAAATTGTAACCATATTATTCTGGGTTATCTGGTCAGTAAAGATACTGCATTATGGCACTAGTGTTAGATCTGTTTTCTAGATGCACAAAAATGGATGTACTTTCAGGAATTAGGTAATCAGGAACCTGTTATACTCTCTTAAAGCATTGCAGGTAATCAGGAATCTGTTCTGCAGTGCTAACGTATTGAGTGGGGGGTGTGTGCTCCTCAAGCCAACATGCATTTGTTTGAGAAAAGAAAGTAAAATCGGACTGTCAACTGGAAGCTCTGTAAGCTTGGATGGACAAAATTAATAAAGCGGCTTTTAACTAGAATGAAGGATGGAGGCACTCACTTCTGTATGCATGTGTTGGTTCAGTTTACTTTCTTGCCACCTCTTTTTTGTGTGTGAAGATACATAGGTAACCAAGAGCCCATAATATAATACATTTCCATGTTGTTTGTTTAGGTATAGGCACACACACGGACACATACCTGCATTAATTGAACCAAATTGTTTGTGATACAAGTGTCAGAAGTGCAGCAAGTCTAAAGGCTGTATTTTCTGGATCAATTCACACCTTGAGTGACTGCTTTAGCAACGAAATATTGACTGGATCTGCTTAAAAGTCATACTGCTATTTTATTGCTTTATTCAGCATAATCAGGATCAAATAATTATCATTCTTACTTTTCCTTTTTTATCTGTGAAAGAAAGACATTTACGTCATAGGCAAGTTAAACTTGATTTCTGGAAACAGGGGCAGAGCTGGTGGGAGGAATAAACTGCCTAATATGAAAACTGAAGTTTGCATGTTTCTTAAAAAATAAGCTATAAATTCAAATTTGCAAGTAAATTAATAAAGCTGAAAGAGCACGTGCATATTGTTTACACCTTAACTATTATATGTGGAGCTAAAATCTATTGATTTGAGATTGAATAATTGAACAGGGCTAACTGTCTGGTCAATAGAAGTGAAGCTGCTATAGGACAGAAATAGAGTTGATAATAGAAGGCTTCAGCTGCAGGAGGATGTCATTATGATTATATGCTGTCATTTGAACATACATACTAATAGAGCCAGAAAAAAAGGTTTTCATTGTATTAATGTAATGTAACACAGGTATTTTTGTTAAAAGTGTGACTCTTCAGTATTGTATTAATGACATTAATGCTCCCTTAAATGTTAGTGTACAAGTCTACTGGAGATAGCAGGATGCTGCACTTGTGTTGGTGTGCGCTGCCATCTTCTCAGTGGGCATTCTAAACCTCCCACCCACCACTAAGGGGAAAGGAATATAGCAGTGCTCAACAGCATCTCAGTGCACTCCGACACATCAGGCTTGGGCTTTCAGGGGGCTGGAGCTGAAGGGCCTGGGAAAAAAGCAATTGGTGGTGAATTCCACTTTTCTTTCAACTCCTGGAACCACACAGGTTCCAGGAAGGAAGGTTTACCATCTGGAAGCTGTATATCCATGATAACCTGTCTTTTAAGTCTCTTCATCTTATTGGCTGGGAGAAGTACAAGGAGTTCTTAATGTCTTCCTGTGCCCAAAAGTATGTGTTCAAGAAATCATGTAACCTGGAGTCTATATATGCCTCTAGACAACGTGTACATTTTTGAGTGCTCAGTCATTCAGCTGATAGAGGCTTTTAAAAAGGCATGTATACTGAAACAAGAATCAGTGTTCTGTTACTACAGGGAAAGGACAGGGTTCAGTGGCCTTCACGGAAGCCTCTACCTATTTTAGATCTGGGTGTCTAGAGATAAGGGTAGCTATTACTTTATGGGGAGCAAGGATTTGTTTACTCTTGAGCATCTGAACTCAGCCTTTGTTACCAGTGGTTTCAGAGCAGTTAATTTCCCATGGTGAAAGCTCTTTTCACCAGCACAATCAGGTTATCCTGAGCTGAGGACGTTTCACTAGTCTCGTTTGTCTTCAGTATTAATTCTGTGCCAAATTCTTGCTTCCTAGGTCAGTGAAATGTTAGAAGAGAGAGAATCTCACCTCGATCTTGGAGAGAACAATTATAGGCTGCTTTATTATATTGAATTGTTCCTTAACAGTTATGGATAACAGGACAACCATGTTGAAAGTCCCTACTTGACAAACAGACTGGGGGTTTGTGATTTGCAGTACTTAAAATAGATGCTTTCCTGAGGTTGGTTTTTATTGTAGCTAATGTGTGCTTAATTTAGCATTCCTTGCACCTTTAAAAAGTGCAACCCTTTTAATCCATTGTTTTAAAAAGAATGCATTAGATGTCAGAGAACATAAAGACAGCAAGTAGAGATAACCCTGATGTGATAGTTCCAGTCGTCTAGTGTATGGATAAAAGATTTCCAAGGTTTATGTTACTTGGCAGTTCAACATGATCTAGCTGTTTGTTAATCAGAGAACACATGAAGAACAAAGGATGGAGAACAAAAATGTTGAAAAAAAGTTTTGTATAGCTAGAAGATGTACAGTGGGACAAGTAATGGGGGGGTAGGATTGGATAAAGCAGTCATGGAAACAATGAGCCATAAGAGGGCAAAAATTGTTTCACTTTGTTTCTTGTGACTTGAGCTTGTTGGTAAAGGGGATAACATTTTGTATTCAGGCAGAGAGCATGTTCTGTAAATCTCTTCAGTTACCCGTTCCCTGGGTGTCGCAATAGATTAAGTCGCTGTGTGATGATATGACACCGCCATCACTCGTCTTCCTGGGATATTGCTGGAGGCAACAACAAACCTGTGTCTTTGGCACATGTGAAGGAATTTAGTGCTTGAGGGGTTAAATTACACAGGCTCCCCTGTGGATCAGCTTATGCTTGGACAGTAATAATAGCAATAACATTAATAATAAAAATGCCAGAACGAAGGGAGTGGAGGGGGGAGCAGGGGGAGAAAAAGGCAGAAGAGTGATGGAAGAGGGGCTGGGAGTGCCGGGGGTAGGGGCAGGCAGGCTGGAGGGAGCGTTCTGTACCGCAGGTGTCCCGGCTCCACGTCAGATGTCGTAGGAGCCTCTGCGACATGGACATGCACAAATAGACGGCACAAAACCTTTGAGGGTGGTTGGTGGCTCTGTGCGTGTCTGCGCGCTCGCTTCGAGCCATGATATCCTAGGGCAGTGTAACAAGCAATTCATGTCAGCTCAGTAAAGATTATTGGTGTTTTCACTGGGGAAATATTTACGCTCCGTCTTCTTCTTCTATTTTTAGCGTTTTGAGCTTGCAGCCAGGTAGGAGGGCAGGTGGGGGAGTGGGGAGAGACCCATTGAGGGACGTGTCTCATCCCTCAATTAGATGGAGCTAAACCCCTAATCTTGCTTAGGAATAGCTGCTGATACTAAGTTTTCTTCTTTCCCTCTGGTTTAGTGGGATATTACATTTCACTGCAGTATAGGTGATAGAATGGGATGTCAACTGGTATGTTTTGATTCTAATAGAAAGCATAATGCATTTTAAAGAAGGCACTTATACATAGGTGAGGCCTCCAAAAAAAAAAAAAACCAAAAACCACCACCAAAAGGTAATATAAGTGCAGAATAAAGTGTTGGGTTTTTAGGTTTGCCTTTTTCTTTTTTAAATTCCTGGACAGAAAAGCCATCGCAGTAAAAGACAGCAATTTATTGCATTGCTGGGGGGGGGGGGGGAAACCAAAACAAAACAGAAAGCAACAAACAAAAAGAGAAATCTGAATTTGTTCTCTTTCAGATTTGTTGTTTATCATAATAATCCTTCTAGTGAAAGGGGCTAATTTACTCTTTCTATAGGAATATTTTAAGTATGATTATCATAATATCACAGCTGCTGAAAAGGTCTAAAATAGGGCATTGACCTTGAACGTGTTCCTGCGTTTAGTATGTGGTGCTTAACATTCAAGAAACAATACAACTGCAACTCATTTATTAATGTATAATCTCAAAATGTTAACTCTTGCTCTGTAAAAACATGCCACAAGGATTGTAGAAAGCTTGCAGTATCCCATGAAGTACATGTGGTATTTTATCAGTGTAAATATGTATAAGATTTTCAAGATTTCTGCTGGGAATACTCCATAACTAAAGTAAGTTTTCCCTTTGGTACTGCACTAGTTTATGATTTAATTTTTACTGACATTCCACCAGTCATATTATTAGCTTCACAAAATGAAAGTGAAATAATCCTGTATTAATTAAACAGAGCAACTGAATTCCCTCAGTCATCTTATCCTTGGCTGTCTGAGACAGTAATGTACTTCAGTTTCTCTGAAGAAACTTCCACTAAAAAAAGAGCTTGGGGTAATAGTGAGATATCCATATTGAAGTGTGTGCCTGAATTATCTTTAGGGAGGAGACCTTTTTTGGTGGGTGACAGGCAATGTGCATGTAGCTTCCTTCTTCTGGTGTTTTTTTTTTCTTTTTTCTTTTTTTTTCTTTTTTTCCTTTCATTTTGTCAGAAGCTTTGGAAAAGGTGTTTCGTCAAGAGAATATTTATTTATAGCAGTGTGAACAGATTCTATTCTGTACCAGTGAAAGCAGTCATTTCAATACCCATGCCCTTGAAAATAAAACAAGGAGAAAATATGGAGTATTTATTTGAGACCAGATAAATTGAATGTAGTTCAGTAACATGGTAAGGCAATTGCTGTTATTTCACAAAGACATTTTTTAATGTGCTGGGACTGAATGTAGCAACTAAAGCTAAAAGCCTTGCTCCGTGTATTTGTGAACACACTGTGGAAAAGTTCTAAGGAGCATCAGAGATTGTGTTGTGTGAGCTTTTTCCCCTAAGATCAAAACAAAGAGTAATTAATGGTAAATACAGACTGAAGAGGCAGATGGCTTTCAAGTAATAACTTGATAGCATTTGTCCAACTATGTACAAACAGGTGAGCAGAATTTGGAACTTTTGAGGCATTAGTTTTTTTAATTCATTAGCAGCATATCCAGGGGTGCATCGAGTGCCTTCCAATGAGAAGCACAAAAGAGCAGTTGTCAGTGTCAATACTAACATTAATCTCACTGTAGCACTGAGTGAGATCACATCTGAGTTGTGTTTCTTTAAGGAGTGGTTGTGAAAAAAGAGAAGATCACATATTTGTTGACACTTCAGTATTTATTTCAAACTCTTAACAATATGGTATTTTCCAGCTGGACTTGGAATAAGCCTCCATGGTGTATTGCAAATCTTTATCTAAAGTATGCTTATTCCCAAATAAATCCTCGCCAGCTACCAGACTTTCATATTCTTGCAGCTTCCCTGCTGGCTTGAGCTTGTTGCTCCTTTTGGTAAATACACATTTGACACAGTGCACTGTGAGGTTTCTGTGAAGTGCCACTGAACCTCACTTCAGTGGCCTTGAGGTGGGTGTGCTTTAAGAATCTGGCTCGTCTGATGCCTTGAAATGTCTGTAGTATTTAGATGTGAAGATGCTTAAAGATGTACTGTTTGGCACACAGGAAAAATTAGATGCACAGAGAGACATGGAAATGTAGGTGCTGCTCAGCAATGCCCCTTTCCTGGTACAGGTACTCCTGACGATTTTTTCCTTCTCCTCTCTTGATTCCATTACCACTGTTTTGTATAGACTCCTTGTGGTAAGATTTTGCACTGTACATTTTGATAAGTTATTGCAGATGTGTTTGCATGCATGTTCTTATTGTGTATTCCCTGATAAAATACAGTAAACTGGTATCTGGACTGCCTTCTCACCCTCCATCCCCCCCCCCCCCCCACTTCTGGCTACTGCTTTTATTTATTTCTACAGAAGAGCTTAAAATGAAGCTACAGTTAGCCCCAGTTTATTTGCTGCAGTAATCTCTTTGTTATCTTTTTTTTTCCCCACTCTCCCCAAACTGATCTGTAACTGTGAAACCCAAGTTCAAGAATGTAGCTGGAATTCCAGGCCCCAGTCTGGTGGAGGTGACACTTTCAGTCCCTGGGGGAAGAAGCCAACTGCTTTGTTTATCAACATGCAAAGTACAGCACAGTCTTTCTGGTTCTCCAAGAGGCAGCACTGGCAGGGCAGAGAGCTGCTTGCTTGGATGAAAGATGCTTGATAGAAAACTGGTGACGGCTCACAGGGGGAGAGGAAAACTGCGTTATTTGGGGAAGTAGAGGAGGGTGGGGGACAGCAAGCTCACAAGGTAGTGGAAACTATGGGAATGTGAAAACAAGGGCTTACAGGAAGACAGACCATGACAGAAGGAGAGACCATCGTGTTTCAGCCCCTGAATATAAAATCTTGGGAGATAATGAACAAAAGTAGGAATGAAGCTAACCTGTGCTTCCGTAAGTTTCAGAATGGATTAGCTGTCAGATTTTCAGGAGGGTGTATTCCAATGAATGTAATACAGAAAAGTGACCATATCAAATCACACATGTACAGGGAATAATTTATGGCTGATATTTATATAAGAAAAAGACATGTACATGCAAAGATTTAAAAGCATTTTGGAATAAAAAATACTGACAAAATAGATATTTTGGGTATAAATCTATAAACAGACATACTCTTATATACTTATATATCTATACACTGAGATACTTGGTACAAACAATATATTTGTATTTGTATGTTTTGCCCATGTGCACATGTAAATCAGTTTGTAGGAACTGCATTTTGAGTTTATATAGTCATACAGATAACTATACATAAAGACATCCTATTCCAGTTCTGATTTGATTCCAAAATCTACATTATCAAATTGTTACTTAAAGAGGATATTCTTACAGAGTAACACTTAATGCCTCCTGTTTTAAAATTTGGTAAAAATTGATTTTTTTTTTTGTCCCTGATGTTTCTACAGAGTACTTAAATTTTACTCTACATTTCAGAGCTTTTTAATTCACTGCTCACAAGCAAATTTACATCTTAATTACAGAGTTCACATTTAACAATATAGACAGCATAATGCTACTGGTAATTAAGCTTTTACTACCTGCTTTTATACAGTAGTTTGAGCTGTAGTTTTGCTGTCTGAGTTATGATTCCTAAAATTGCAAGTATTTATACCAGGTTTGTAGGAAGCAGGCCCAGTCTTCACATAAGGTAAAATATGGAATGCTGGAATCTCTTTGCTGTAAACATACACAAGCATGTCTATTGAACCTACATATGTTGGGATTTGGTTCTGTTGCTGTATATATTTTTGTAAAATGCTGTGAGAGAGATCTGGAGAGGGCATTTCTGTGAATAGTATTACTGCATTCTGAGGGTTCACACTGATTTGTTTTGATCTAAAAGACTGCCATTTGCATCATGTTAGGGCTCCAGTCACAAAAGATTTTGCACGAGGGTAGCTGCATTCTAAGAAATTATTGTCTTTCCAGTGTCGGTTTGGCTTTTTTCTGAACAGAAACAGCCTGCATCTGTTTTCATTAGTAGGGACAGAAACACTTTGAACCTGGAAAATATGTATGGTGCCTCAGTTGTAAAGGTGGGAGCTTTTGACAAAAAAAATTAATCTCATATTCATTACTGATACTTTCAAAACAGGATATGTGCATGTGTTTCAGGGCAAACAGTGTCTCTAATGTCCCTAAATCTGAGTACATTCTTTTGTGTTGGAACAAGTTTAATCAGGAATCTTTCATATGCCAGAGAACAACTCTAAGCTGGCTATAAGCAGTATTTTGCTGGAACCGGGCTTGGTGATGTTTATGCAGGCATGCCTACAGGGATATGTGTTTATCGCCCCTTTAGTTCAGCAAAACTTACTTTACAAAAAACCCAAGCCCTCAAACACTATAGAGGTCTAGGGACCCTCCCAGATTTACTACTGCAGAGCTGCTCCAGCGCAGCCCTTATCTCATTAAAATGAGGCAGGCTGAGTTGGTCCACTCTAATCCCTGCACACTAACAGAGGAAATTGATCAGTTCTGGATCTTTTCTTTTTCATTTCTAAATATACACATCTAAACATATAAATACTCGTATAGGGGCAGATGCTTTATACATTTATATTTAAATAAACACACGCCCCCCTGTTGTTTAGGAACACGCGTACCTGTATTCGCTCCCAGTTGCATCCATAATGCTAAGGACTGGATTTGTGCTCGTTTTGTTAGGAATGTATTTTTTTTCAACTAAATAGAAAAGGAAACTTTTAATTTTTAAATAGGAAATTATATATCTCTATATTAGATAGTTGTGGAATTTTTAGAAGTTTTTATGTAGAATATCACATATACATAGTCAAATTCCAGCCCGCTCCCCCTCCCCTTTCCCCCCGAAAAGCAACTCGCACGACAATGAAAAGTTGAGTTACCCAGAGGCTTCGGCAGGCCGCGCTTGGCGTTATAATTATTTGTTTTTCCCCGGCGCCGAGCAGTTCCAAAGGTTAGGGAAGCGGCGTTCGGGAGAGCGCGCCGGGAGCCGAGCCCGGCTGCCGCCACAGCCAAACGCCACGGCCGGCAGCGGCGGCGGCGCAAACTTCATCCTCTACCTTTGCGCGCGATCCTTAACCGGGAGCCTGCCAAGGTACCTGCCGAAGTTGGGGCCGGGCGGGAAGGGAAGGAAGGGAAGGCGGGAAGCGGAGCGGGCAGCCTCGGTCGGTCCGGCGGCGCGGGCACGTCCGCGGGCTCTGCCCCGGCCGCCGCCGCCGCCTCAGGCCGCTCCCCCGTCCCCACCCTCTACCTGCCGCGCGCCCCGCGCGCCGGGCCGCCCCGGCGCCCCTGGCGCCTGATTGGCCGCGGCCCCACCAATCGGCCGTCCCCCCAGGCCGGGGGGATGCATATGTACAGCCCTGCTGCATATTCATGAGCTCCGCGCGGGGCTTTAAGTCCTTGATTAGGCGCGCGGGCGAGCTTTTGGTCCCCGCCCGCCGCCGCCGCCGCGCCCGGAGCGCGCCCGTGCCAAGTGCGCGGCGCTCGGCCACGGAAACTTTGCTTTCACCGCGGGGGCGCACGGAGGATGGTCGCCGGGCGCACATGGATTCGGTAGAACTTTGCCTGCCGGAGCCGCTCTCCCTGCACTACGAGGAAGAGTAGGTACCGCTCCCCGCCCCCACCCCACCGCCGCACGCCGCCTGCCCCAAACATGACAGGCGCCTAAGACGCCGCTGCAGGTAACGCTGCGCCGCGGCCGCGGGCGGGAGCCGGCCCGGGGCACTGCGCGGCCGCTGCGCGCCGTGGGGGGGGCCGGGCGGGATGCGCCCGGCGGGAGAGGCGCTGGCGGCGGGCGAGCGCCCGGCCCCGCGGCCGCCCCGGCGCTCGCCGTCTGACAGGTGCGCCGGCGGAGAGGCGGCGGCGGGCGGGAGGGCGCCGGCCGGGAGCGGCCGCCGGCGCGGTGCCCGAAGCAGTGGCGGCCGCCGGTCCGGTGCGGTGCGAGCGCCCTGCCGGGGGGCGCCGCTCCGTACCCGCGGCGGCAGCGGCCGGGGAGGCGGCGTGGGGCACTTGGCGGGGTCCGCGTCGCACGGCGTGTCCCTCCCCGCGGCTGCTGCTCCCTACAAAGGCGGCCGAACACACTTTTTGAGGAGCCGCAGTTCTTGGCTGGCACTTCTCAGATACCTGGCGGAGTGACTCCGGCGGAAAGCCTGGCGCCCAAACAGAACCGGGCGGTCTGGGGCTGAGGAGCGGCTCCTGAACTTGATTTCAGCCCGCAGCCGGGATTAAATATTAGTATATCACGGGAGCTGTCACCGGTTCATTTTTCTTCTTGTCGAGCCACTTACGTCTCTGCCCCGGTGTTAGGCCGGCAGTGACAGACGGGAGCGCCGAGGAGAAGCCCCGGCCGGCAGCCAGCATCGCCCCCGCCGCGGCCGCGGAGAGGCTGCTCCGGAGGTGACAGTGTACTATAGGTGGATGCCCACTAGCTGTCCTTACTGCCTGCACACTGCATGGCTGGTGGTAATTAAGCCAGGCATGAAAAGTGAATTGCCGTGATCGCATGTTAGGGAAATAAGATGGGAAGTAACAAATAGCCTGGCTCGCAGGAATGCAGTTTGGGAAGGGGACGCGGGGAAAACCCACTGTAGTGTTTTGGGGGTAAAGAAAAGCAAATAAACAGACGGTAGGGTGCCCTTTCAGCTATGCCTTACAGGTCAGCGCACTGTATGTATATAGTGTAAGATAGCTTCGTAATGTAAGAATGCAGTTTCCACAGCTTTTACTAACAGTTACAAGTTTTTCATAAAATAGATAAAAAGATGATAAGTTGAGTATTTTATGGTTGTGGGTTATTTTTTTTTTGTGGGTTTTTGGTTTTTTTTTTTTGGTGGATGTTTCAAGGCCCCCACCCCCCCAAAGCAGCTTTCTTGAATTTACCTTCTTACAGCTAATTTGAATGATTAGTTTAGATAAGCCTCTTAGAGTAGATGCATTTAAATGAAATCGGGGCACATGTCTTTTTGGCTGCGGTGCAAGATTCAAACTAATTTTTTTCTTCCTCTGACTCAATCAAAAGTCATCTCAAAACACTCTTAATATATTGTCTGAGTGCAGGGCTGGAGGTATGTGGGATTGAGTGGACACAGAGAAAGAATTAACATTCAGAAACATATCTGCTTCTCCATCTCAATTAATAAACACCAGAGTTTTGCATGTTATTAATATCTGTAATAACTGGGATTTAACTACATACTGTAACATGCATGTGCACATGTAAGCATAAGGACATACATGTAGGAGTTTCTGCAGTTCTTATGGATGAGGGTAGAGAGGATTCGAGCTAGAAATTGTCCGAACATTTTGGGAGTGCGCAGATATCTGTCTGACCATCACTAGGTATGCTTTGATTTTAAGGCAGAGCTTGTTAAAGAATGCAATAACTTAAAGCCAGCTGCAGTCTTAGCTTTTTGCTCTTTCAGCAATAACAATAGCACTAATAATTACTAATAGTTAATAAGCTAACAGATGCAATAAATATATCTGCTCATTTTGACGTATGTGTCAGTTTAATAATTTTAAATGAATCACTGCGTTCATAACGGGAAATCTCCTTCAACCTCTGATTAAAATGTAACATTGACTAAAGGATTATAGAGCGGACTTAATTTTACCGACTGTTTTAACAGTTGTCACAGCTGTTGGAAGAAGGAAAGGCAATTGAAACACTCAAAAAAAGCAGGGGGGGTAGGAAGGGGAGAGAACAGAAGTAGTTTGGTAAATTTAAACACGGCCTCTGAATGCCAAACATAGAAAATTGAGGAAATTTGTAACTCCAGAAAGCTTCTGTGCGCTGCGTATGTTTTGTGGCTCACTGTGTTTCATTCATTTGAGCATGTAGCTGCTTTCCCAGTTTCTCCATTTAAAAGTGTGCAATAATGTTTATATGTGAAACAAATTCATCTGTTCCCGTGCATAGATTTTCATTTTACAACAGAACGGATACAATACTCTGATGACAAGAAATAAAGGTTGCATAGAAGGCCTGTAACATTTAAAAAGTGGACGTAGGTGTCACAGCATGTGAGTACTTCAGTGCAGTGATGGCTGGTGTACATATTTTATATTTTTCTAACCATTTTCATGTTGCAATGTGGGAATGATCTGTGGAGTCACCCTGTGAGTCTGGCCGGGTTGTGTTTGTGTATGGATGAATGTGAGTGTGTGTGTTACTTACATGTACATATATTCGTGTGTTTGCATGTGCACTAGGTGATTATGTGCTAAACATAAAAGAGTTTATGTCAATTTCACTCTTTAAAATATTTTGGCATAGCCTCAAATTGCTGAAGAATTTTTTTAGAAGTGTCTTTCATTCGTAAAGGCAGGAAAGGGGCAGACTGAAGAATGCTTCTTTGTGATGTGGGAAGCAGCACTTGATTCCGCTCTACGGTTTCTCCAGGCTCTGAAGGTCTTTAACCTCGCCCATTTGTCTTATTCGATAGCTTGGTCCAGTTGTTCCTGAGAAATAAAGCCCCAGGCTGGTGTTCTGGTGGGTGCCCCTTGTGTGGGGTGGCACTGAGCCCCTGCCTGGGCTCTCCCAGGGCTCTCCCCTTGGGCAGCAGGCAGGCCTTGGTCCCTTCTTCCTTACCGGTTTCCGGTCATAGGGCTTTGCTTTTTTGGTTCTGCTACACTGCTGGCAAGTTTTTGAATCCTGCAGGAAGTATAAAGGGTTTGTGCTGAAATGCCTACCTGGCAGATTTTCCTTTACTGGGGCTTACCCCTCTTTCAGTGATGGGTGCTCATTTTAATGTGTTTATGGTTGTGCTCTTTTATTTACTGAGCCTGGTGCGTTGCAGCGGTAATTAACCCATGTTATTAGCAAAGCCCTTGTGGATATCCATTAATTCTCTCGAATGGCTGATCATTTTTTCCATACTTTTTTCCCCTGTTTTTTCCTAAGAATCGCTGTCCTTTTTCTGCCAGACCTTAAGCTTTAACATTTCCTACAAATTTCTTTTTAAACTGAGGCAGGTAGAAGGGCATCATCCCCATGGTTCCATAATAAAGAATAACTATTGTCTTAACAAACTGTTTTCAGAGATGCTAATGGGAAGCAAAACAAGTGTGAGAATCTGTAGGGAACAATTTATTTAATTATTATTTTTCAAAACACATGCTTAATGATAAGAAAAGAGATAAGAATTTTCTTAGTCCTTTTTTTTGTGTAGCTGCATTAGCTGTTGTGAATATTTTAATGTTCATATTTTAATCAGATTTCAACTTAGTTAATAGCACTTTGGGCATTTAAAAATATTGAGCCAGCAGAAAAATACTTGGGCTTGCACTGCTGAGAAAAGATAAGGGCCACCTCATTAGCCAACTCTACTTTTGCAATTAATTTCAAATACATGGTGCTATTCATCAAATAGAGAAGGTAACTTGTCTATGATAATATTTAACAATACTTGAAGCCCACTTTGCTTAGAGTAGCTAAAAAGTATGATATGTCTATTCTCACAGATATGTCAGTCCACATGCTATGCTGCTATTTCTGTATGTTACAAAGTTATGATAAAAAAATTGTGGTATAAAAGTATAATATATTCATGAATAAGTGACAAGATTATTCGTTTTACAGAACTGTTTTTGAAGGACTGACCCTGGGCCTGCACGGAGGTTGCTTGCACCTCTGTGGAAGTATAAGTAGAAATTAAAAAAATGCTTATTTAACCTTTCAAGGAAGTATATAAAATAATTACTTTTTTGCTTAGAATAAGTAAAATGTATAAGAGAAGTAGGAAAAAAATATGAAATAAATTCTTGCTCCTATTGAAGCCTGAAGTAGCCTCTGTCTATAAAATAAGCTTTGCTATGAATTCTTTTTCACAGCAAATTCATGGAGGGAAGAAATAATAAAATGTTGATCTGTTACAAGTGCATATAAGCCTCATGCTACCGAGCTCTCTAGAGGAAATCTGTGATTATGCTGGGCCAGTTTGTTCAGTTTTTATCTCTTTTACATCCACTGGCCTTGTATTAAATTGTCATTGTCCTAAAGCACATGAGAGAGAAATGAATTGCATTTCTCGACATGCTCTGACAGTGAAATATTTAGCCTCTCTGTCTCCAATCATACTCATATGTATGTTTGATAGTGCAGGGATGACACCAGCAGTCGCTGCAGCTTGACACTCCACTTATTACCCGTTCTTTTACATTTCGTGTATCGTCTTTTAGGCTCGACTTAGGGACTCATACGTGCACAGCCCTGTCTGTAGCAGCATGTACGTATGTGGTTTTGTTTTGTATATTTGCATTTTGTGTGAAATCTTCTGCCTGTGCACAGCAAGTTTTGTGTTCAAACACGTTTATATCCATGCCTCTGTGTGTGTTCCAGGTGTATAGCGTATTCCTTATGCAGTTTTGGCAATGTACATCTATTGTTGTGTGTTAGCCACAGACATATACACAGTAAGTATATATATATATATATGCAGAGCTATATAACTTCCCTCTGTGCAGTTGCTTGTCAAAAAGCAGCTGCCTTTATGTGGTTTTATGTGGGTTTTTTCTTATCCATGAGAAAAGAGCTGGCCAGCAATGAAAAGTATTTACACCTCATTTTGTAGTAGGTTCTCCATGTAATCTAGCAGGTTTTGTATTGTACTCACAGATTTGCTTTTAAAAGATGCTGTATGTTTGTATAGAATTTTTCTCTTACGAGTAAATGAGAAATCTAATATTTATTCACATTTCTGAAAGTTTTGGCCGTCAAACAGATTTATTTTTTCAGCTAAATATGTCCTTGGACACATAGTTATATTTACATCTAAAGAGTATAATTATTTTTAGGGAGGTAAGCCTCCTGCATGTGGTTGTTGATATACACCATGATGTCCTCAGACAAAAATATAAAATACATATGCGGTTTTAATGCTCCTTAGTCCTCTCCAGAAGTCCTATAGTTGTGGGGTTTTTGTTTTCTTCTTTTGTTATTGTTCTGTTGTCCAGAAGTAAAAATACTATTTTTTACTATTTTAACATTAAAGAAAAATGTTTAACTGAATTTGTATACTGCCATTTCAGATGGTACTGCTTAATTATTCTTTAAAGGACTTGGTATTGCTTTTTCAGTAGCACTTTGGAGAGTAGCTTCTATAGGATATTGCCTTTTGACTTCTGTGTCTTATGAAACAATTTATGTATTTTCGGTGTTACAAAAGCTTTAAATCTCTTGGGTTTGTTTACATAATGCTGGTAATGTTTTCCAATTAATTTGTATTTCCCTCAAATGAAGAAGAGGTTTTCTCTTTGCTGTTCCTTAAGATAACAGGTTTGCATCAAAGGGAATCTTATCTAATTTCCAATTATTTTCCTCTTTTAAGTAGCATAGCTTTTAAATCAGAACATCATTACCCATTTCTTCTAAAATAGAAATAAAATTCATTTTTTCACTTCAGCTTCTTATACTTCCTAGAAAAACGTCTATTAGCAGCCTAATGGAAGTTAGAGCAATAGAAGTACTTTTACAATGTAAAAGACAAGCATATGCTGTTTTTCTGTACCGCTGAATGTCTTATTCTTACCATGGGGTACCAGCCTGAATTCTTATGACATCTAGGTGAAATTTTCTTACTTGGGTCAAAATTATTTACAAGGCAAGGCAAAACAAACAAAAAAAACAGCCACAAAACTTAATATTTTGTGACGCTAATACAGAACCTTAAGTATGAAATTGGAGGCGGATCATCATGCACTGTGGTAAGTTAGTATCGTGGGGTGTATGAAATAGAAGGCCTTTTCCTCAGTGTAATCAAGCCATTTATAATAGCCTTGTACAGAATTGTGCACATTTATTTATATGATAGCCTGCTGCAATATGATTCGTTACCCCTATGCACACAAGAACAGTCGAAATATATCCTTTCGTCATACAATGAAAATTATATTCTCTTATCCTGAGTAAAAACTCTTTGCAGCTTTGAGCTACTGTTTTTATATGGGAGGGCAGATTCTCTTAAAGGGTTGTATTCTGAAACCAAACTTTAAGATACAGTGATTAGAGGTTTTTCAAGTTATTACTCTGTAGCTTCGTGTAGATGTCTCTTAGCACTCTGTGTGTCTTCATGTTGCTGTAAGTGGAAAAAAAAACCCCGCACATCTCCTTTTCATCATTTTGATTGGAACTACATACCATATGTAATGTGTTTTGGCAGCACTTACCTAGCCAAAGAAAACAAATTAATATTAGCCATGCTGAGGGGTGTCAGAAGTATCACAGATGTGTCGATTTAGCTTTGCTCCATCACACACTCTTCCCTTAAACAACTGGTCAAGCTGTCGCAAAATGTAGTGCTGGCTACAGTGAGATTCTAATAGGTGTGATCAGAGATTGATGGCTTTGGCAAGTTAGAATGAGAAGATGATGTGGAGTTGCTGTTGCTTGTTTTGAATGGCCTCGGAAAAAAACCCTAACTCTAAACAAACAAAACAAGAAACAAAAATCTAAAACCGCTAAAAATCTAATTAATAAATTTAAAGCCAGCCATATGTGCCTATACACCCCCTGCCTCCCCAGAGCCAGCTAGATAGGAAACAATTTAAAGTTCTGTAGATGTAGAGATGCTGGTGAGTGAAATGAAAAAGTCATATCTAAAATGAGCTGCTACCTTGTTCCTAAGCATTTCTGAAATTCCTTCCCATATAAAGGTGCCAGGATGGGTGGGGAGGAGGTGACTTGTTTTAAGTCTGTTCTTACCTATGATATTGCTACTCTTTCCCCCTTCTCCTCTGTTTCTGGGTTTACTTCTAGAGCTGTTTTTGGAAGAAACACTTTTTTCAATCTCACACATGAATATTTTTAAAGAAATACAAAACAGAAACATCTAGTAAAGACAGTAGTTAACTAGAAACATGAAATTATACTCTTTTATGTATGCCTTGCAGAGTAATACTGGCAGTTTGTGTAGTTTTCCATATATTGAAAATGTAAGAGAAAGAATCAAGCTGTTTTCTATATATTCTTTATTTACTTTATTTTTTTTTCTATTTTTAAGTTGACCCTAGGATTTGGTTCCTGTCTTTGTGAAGGATGAATGCCAGTGTCATTTTGTGTTTAAGTTGGTATTTTATTACTTATTAGGTGGACTGTGATATAGTCGATTGGCAAGTATTAATGCTAAAATAGTTTTCAGAGGGATTAATTTCAGCAAGTCTGTGAGGATTTCTCCTGCACAATTATTTTTTCACTTCTAAGGGGAAAAAAGGGGAAAAGCATCAAGTTAAAAAAAGGTGCTAAAACTCACCTGCCATCTAAAGTAGATTTAGAGTGCATTCCCAAAGCAAATGCTCATATATTGCTAGCAAAATTATCTTTGAAGAATGGTAAAATTCTTACATCAAAAAGTGGATTTTTTTTTTTTCACCCCTTACCATGGTAGTTTAATGCCCTGTGAATGCAAGTTTTTCTCTACGGAATTATATTCACTTTGCCAGGGAATACTTTCACTGATGGGAATGTTCTCATAGCAGCCACCACCATGGTGGGACAGATGAGATGTTCCCAAGTGGCCACGTCTGCCACCAGCTGCTCCCCTCAGCATTAAAGGGGTGACACTGGGGTTCCCTGTTGCCGAGTGACATCCAGGGACACCCCATCACTCTCCTGGCAGGAGCCGCTCGGGCCCAGTTGGTGCTGGGGAATATGAAGGGCGCAGAGCGGCCCCGGCAGGTGGCTGCCATCGGTGTGAGTGACACCTGTCCCATCAATCACGGGCCTGGTGTCACAGATGGAGAAACAACCATCGGCCGCATTAGCCGGCGCTGCACACTTGGCTTAATTCGGCTCATTGTTCTCCCACACATCTCCAGGATGGCTGTTCTGCACCGGGAGTCCGGGCAGAGGCGCGGGATGGGCTCAGGTGGTGGCACGGGGCTGCCTTTGCTGCTCCATCAGAGGTTCTGGGACAGGCTGTCACTGTGAGGACAGGAGCCTCCACGCAGGGGCTGGAGCTCCAGCTCCCAAGGAAGGCTGTAATTAATCAAAGAGCCAAAACTCAGGATTTCTCCTGGTGTTCCAGAAGTTTTCATTTAGCATTTAGCGAGCTGAGAGCACACTGCTAGGTTAAAGTTTAACTCTTCAAATGCTGCGCTCACCCTGAGGTGAGTACACTGTCACCCTGAGGAGAATGAAGGGGATCCTATGCCTATTTCCTGTGGCAGGTGAAATCTTCAAAGCCATGGATGGCTCTCCTGAAGTAGTCGGTCTGCTATTATTCTTCAGGAGTTAGCACTGAAAATTCAGTCTAAGACACTGAATGAAAAGGAGAGTTACCGAGAGGCTTGTTTGGGGGAGAGTGGGGAAATTTTATTTAATTTTGTTTTGTTTTGTGGTGGTTCTTTGTGCCAGGTGAAAGCTGGATCATGAGAAATCACTGTCTTATTCTGGATAAAACCAGTACTTAAATGCCTTCAGACACTGTAACCATTTTCCTTTCTTTTACTTTTTCACCCTTTGCAAATCAGACGCAGTTCTTGGAGGACAGGAGAACAGAATAAACAAAAAAGCAAATAAATTTTTTTTTTTTCCACTGGTAAGGCCTGTGTCAGATCTGTTTTGAATGCATTTGAAACCTATTGCTTCCATGCTCCTTTCCAAGTAGTACCAGATAAATGCCTGTGAAATATTGAGATAGAAGTGATCATTCTTCACAAAATTTTTCTCATTTTTTCCCTCCCTATGTCCTTTTTGCGTTAAGCATTATGGAGTGACTGTTTTTGTTGTAAGCTAATTCACTGCTGCTGGTTTAGTTATGACTAATGTCAAGCAGAAAACATGTGACGTGCCAGAAACAGGCTACAGTGTGCTGAAGACACAGCTTATGTTTGATTGTGTGTAAATACAGTTAGTTAGTTAGGTTTATCTGATAGCCTGGCAGAAAGAGAGAGGAGCAGTACAAACTGTTTTCAGTAACTGTGCTGTTCATACACCTGATAAGATTGAGAGTGCTTTTGAACTACTGATATGCTTTGAATAAGAAAAGAATAATCACATCCATTGGCACCGGCTTATCAGGAATGAAGTAAAATGCCAGCACTTTTACATTAGCAAAAGTAAATGTTTTAGACACTTTGGGCCTTTTTTCCATTTAAATTAAATAGCAGGGTGCTTTTGAGTGTGCTGTAATGAATGGAAGGATTTATTACCTTGACAAAATTACAGGTGAATGTGTTGAGAGGGGAGTCCTCCGCAACAATAACAGCTCTTTTGATAAGTGGCTACATCTATTCATGCTTTTGGTACAGAAATGCAGCAATTTTATCCTTTCTTGCTTTGTGAAGTGCAGTGGCTAACTTACAATATGCAGTTCTTCATAGTGTAACATACTTGTGCTGTTTATAATGTACTGGCAACACATTTAATATTTGACACGTAACATGGCTGCTCATAAAATCATGCTTGATCATTGAGTCGTGTGTCCGCTGCCTTCAGTTGCTGTGTATTTTCATGTTTGAAAAAGAATGTATTTCAGAGTATTTGCTGGGAAGGCAAGGTATGATTCATCGTTAACTTACCCCAGCAGGCACGAAGCATGCTCAGATGCACTATTATTTTCTCAAAGTTTGCTGATTTGTATTTTTGTACCCTTTTGGTTTTTTTTTAATTCTAGATTCTTTTTCTTTCACATGCCTACAATTAATTCTGGGATATTCAGATTTGACGAATGATAGTGCAAGAGCATATTTGATTGATTTTGGATTATTATTGATTACTGTCAATGAGATCACTGTGACACTTTGAAATCAATGATATGTGATTAAACCAAAGCTCCACTGTTCTATACATTAGGTAGCAGTCGGGAATTTAGGAACCGAATGTTCACAAGCTATAAATTGAGACAATGTTCGGATTTAAATAGCCCTTTGTTTGGCATTTATTCACCAAAATATGTTTCTTAGGAAAGTTAGTTTTCCTGAGTGCAAGCTTTCAGTAAAAGAAAGGTCATTGATTTAAGGTTTATTAAATTTTAGCTAAAAACAACTGGCTCCATTTGGGTGTAAAATAATTTAAGTACTTACTGCAGGCAACCTTCATGCTTTAGAGCTGTTGCTCAAAGGTTTCATTCTTCTATGAAGATGTCAACTGTAAATATAAAAATGCATCACTGAAAATGTAATGGTTTAAAGATTCTAACTGAAATAAAAATTCCTGCCTGGGGAAAGCACTATAATCAAAATAAAGTAGTCTTAACTTTTTTTTTTTTCTCCTGCGGAGGCTGCACTTGAAAAGAGTGCTTCAAGGCAGCAGGTAGCAAGGTTGGTAGGGAATGCCAATTTTTATTTATTTATTTATATTCTCCCCCACAGATGATGATAGTCTATCTTTGGAATCAGCAATACACTTCAGCCACTAATACAGGCGATTTTGTAAGCTGCTGCCACTGCCTCTGAAATGCAGAGGCATTTCAGTATCCTGGCATTTAAGTCAACTTTATAATCTGGCAAAAACCCTACTTGGCAATATTAAAATAGCTTCTGAAGCACTTTTATTTCTGAAAGCTTTTTATGTCTTTTTGTGTCTCTTTAGCATATATTAGATTTCTCAGGAGCAGTGGCCTGGATGTACACTTGATGGATGACGGGGGTGGGGATTCTTCCCCCCTGACTCCCCGCCTTCCCTCCTCCCCCCCATCCTAATTTTAAAAAAAGGTGTAATACTTGTGCATTAGGTAATGCTGGAAGAGGAATACTGCAGATGCAGCTGTTTGACAAAATTAATGTGGGGCTTTTGTACCATTGTTAGGTAAGTTAGGAGAGATTTTCCAAGGGAAGAAGGACAGTCTGCTGCAGAGGTCTTGCTTGCATCTGTTTGAAGAAATCTAGCTTCTACTTATAGTGGACTGTTCAAGACTAAATGGAAAGAATGCCATTCATTTTAGCAGGTTTTGGATCAGTCTCTATAATGGATTTTTAAAAATGAATGATTTGGTAGTATTTTAAAATCAATCAATCAAGAAGTGGAGCCTGTGTCCAAGGACTCACTGCCAGGATGTGACATTTGCACCAGTACAGAGTTGCCTAAGGGAGTGTGACCAGGAAATACTAAGATTACCCCATAATATTTTCTGTGTGAGCTTAAAAGCAGTGTTGGCATTATGCCATATCTTCAGCCTTGGGCTGCCTAAAGAGGAGGTAGAAATCCTTCAGATGGAGATGGTAAGACAAAGTGAGACTGACCCCTTTTTTTTTTTTTTTGGTTTTACATCTGAATTGCAAGAGAGGTTGAAGTGCTGGATTTACATAAAGATTGATTTATCTTGGTTTGTTTCTGGTGATGAATTTTGGGATGTAAAGCTGCAATGTGGAATACATATGTCTGCTTGATACATGTCACCTTTTTATATATATGCTGAAACACCCTGGTGTTCCTATGCAGAATTCAGAAATCACCAAGGGTCATTCAGCATGTCTTTGCCTATGGGATATAAAATAAATTTTAATGGATGGAGAATTACCTTGTCTGGCCTCCAACCAACATTTTATTTATGAAAAGGTTTGTGTAGTGTTTAAGAGATCCAGGAACTTGGCTTTTGGACAGAAAGCATTTTTCTCTTTGTAGAAAGAAATAGGCCAAGGTGGCATAACAGGATAAAGGAGACAGTTTGCTCTCCAAACAATATCTCCAATATTGTTTATGCTTTTTGAGTTGTATAAAGAGTACCATGAAGTGGGTGTGAAAATACCATGTACTGCCCTCCATTTTAGAGACTTTTCTAGTGCAAAACTTTGTTGTAGATAACAGAGCCTTCATCTCAGTCTCTTAGTTGGTAAATATGCACATGATTTCTTGTCCGTGATCTCAATGCACCTTTTGCTTCCACGTGTTCACCAAACAAAAGATTTCTGTTTTCATTTTGCTTCTCTTGAGTTTCTTATTCTCCTTGGCTATAAATGCTTTGTAATTTCAGACCTCTTCCTTAATCCATTTTTGTCTTGGATAAAGCATTCCATTTTCTGTACAAAAGAAGTCATAGGTATGACTTTATGGCCTTTTTTCTTTTTTAATGCTTGTGTGTAGATTAGTGTTGTGATTAAGAAACAAAACCTGATTTCTACAACAGTAACTTCTTGAATTTCATGTGAAAATATGTTGAAGGAAGTTTTGGTTTTGGTTTTTTTTTTTTCGAATCTGCAAAAGCCTGTTCCTGTAAAGGTTCACAAAAGGATGCATTATCAGCATTCAGTACTTCTGTTAGAGCAAAACCTATTATTTCATTAGACACAAAGGAAAAGGTGAATTACACCTACACAGCATATATTTATAAAGGTTGTGTCCATGACATTTGTCTCTAAGATTTGCTGTCTGGAGAAGAACTCCTAGAAAAGCTAGGCATGAGGACTAAATGTAAGCTTGCGCACTTGAACGCTGGTTTTAAATTTGAACAGTTGGGATTAGTGGAGTAAGGAAAAGGAAGCAGGAATGTCAGGTCTTTCTTGCCTTTTACAGTTTTTTCACAGCAGTTGGGTTTTTGTTTCTACATTAGTGATAAGTTTTTTGTTGGAGCTGGTGAGGATTGTCTGGGAGCGGCACAAACCACAACCCATCAGCAGGCTGCTAGTCAGCAGCAGGTGTGAACAACATAAAACAGGATAAATGCTGAACCAGAGTGTGCACTAAAAACAGAACCCCTGTCTTGGTTTTACAAGGGCAGTAAGATTAGAAGCACTCTTGTCGTGTTTACTAAACAGTGTTTAGTGGACTATGTAAATGGCTCTGCTCAGCTGCAAAGAAATAAGTACAAGAATTATTATGCTTTTGAGATTTTTAAAGACACTTTTTCCTCCTTTAAGAGTGCACCTCTGTTACTGTTAAAGGAAAGGGAGAGAGGTAAATGTCAAGGTGTTCAAAGTTAGTGCTTCAAAACTGAAGCGGAGGAATGGGAGGATGGAATGTCAGCCTGCACTGTTTAAACTTTCTTAGTCATTGACATAGAGGAGGAGGTATAGATTTTACTGTCTTTTGGAAATTACACCTTTGCAATTTAGGGTTTAATGTCTGCTTCTTTCTTCTGTACACCTTCCCTTTTAAAAGGCAGCTTTTCCATTCCTTTGTGTTTGCATATTTGGGAGCTGTTAAAACCATGTATTTATTATATCCATTACATTCAACATCAACATCTGCCTTCATTTATGCTCTGTATTATAAGTATTTTTCTCTTTCCCATTATTCTTGGAACAGATTTGAGAAGAGATTGGAATCTATCAAGCTGCATTTACACTATATACATAGTTTCATTTGAAAAATAAGACAACAAAAGACAAGCAAAACAAAAGAAAATTACCAAATCCAAATCCAAAAAACCCTCAGCAAAAAAACTCATAACAAAATTAAAAAATCTCCAGACTCTCAATTCCAAACCCCTCCAGAACCAAAACACTAACCCACAAAAACCACAACTCATTTTTCCTGAACTCGTAAGCATTTTTGTAAGTTTGCAAACTCAGCCTTAGGGAAAATCATCAGATCTGTTTGCAGAGCTCTGAGGAAAATCTGATCCTTTTGAAAATGAACTTCATGGTATTTATATCAAGTCCAGTTTAAGTACAATTATGTCTTCTTTCTTATGATGTACTTATGGGATTGAGATTGACAATTACTTTTCTCATAGAACAGAATAAAGTTTTCTTAATCATTCAGTCTCCTTTCATCACCTTAATTGCTTGCAAGTTGCCAGGTTACAGAGATATATTTACCCATGTGGGATTTTGTTGGGTTTTTTTGGGGTTGTTTTTTTGTTGGCGGTATTTTTTGGTTTTTTTTTGTTTGCTTTGGTTGTTTTTATTCTGAAATGCTTTTATGAACCATAGCTGCTCTTGTAGGGTCCAGCTCATGTCTTCACAGACACCTCTGCAAGTCAGCTCCTTTTGCTTCAGGACATGCCTGTACACCCCTTTAGAGAGGTACAGGTCTGGTTTTTGAGAGGAAACGTTGGGATAGGATGAGAGCTTTGCTTGTGCATGTTGACCACAAGGCAATGGCAAGCATTACCCAAGCAGGAGTTTTGCATTCAGAGCTTAAATCTGAAGAGAATTGAGTAGGTTTGTTTGAGAGCAGAAAATAGCCAAGAATGAATCTATTTTCTAAAATACCTGAAGTAGTTGCTTTACCTTATTAATTAGTGGATTTAAATTCATCATTAAAACCAATTGCTTTAATACCTACTCCATGAAAATATACTGAAAACCTTATGAAAAAAAAGATTTCATTCTTTCTTATTGCATTTCCCTCATACACAGAGTTAAGTACACAGTTTCAGTGCTGAGAATATACATGATTATTTCAACAATGAGTTTTGATAATGAAAATAGAAGGCTTGGGAAATCCTAATTTTCCAATGTATTAATTCATTATCAGTAGTGAAACAAGCTTACCAACATAACATACATTTTGAATCCAAGTGTGGTTCTGGGATTGCTGCTCCAGTAATGTGCGTGTTACTGTTGTGGCAACCTGCTGGTGGCTCAGAGGTTTATTTTTAAGGAGGGTGTTGCTGCATGTTCAGAGTTCTGTTCATCTGTTGTTGTAGAGAAAACAGCTTATATCATTGGGTTGAAATCACGACTTGTGTGATAGCATTTGTAAAGTGCACTGCTTTTACTGGCTCTCTATGATGTTGTAAACTGGTTACTATAGCTCAAAATGCTTTTCTGTACTAGTAGTACATAGTTCACCATTTCCAGAATTTGCTGGTCCCAAAATCTGTTGCATAGTTTTATGAGTTTGCATGTATGATCCCTAGGTTTTTTTATCTTTTAATTTTTTTTTCTGCTCTCCCTTTTTTTTCCCTTTTTTTTTCTCAGAGGTGGTAATATAAAAACTTGAAGTTCTGGATTTTCAGTTAGGACGTATAAGCATACAGAAGTTGTGCTGCTTATCCAAAGTTTATCCTAAGTGCTTAACCTCTTTGGCCTTAGAATCAGTCTGGGTATCCCATGAAAGCAGTCTGTCCCTTGAGGTTTTCTGTAATTCCTGCTTCTGCCAGGTCAGAAATAAATAAGAATAGACTTTTCATAGTGCTGCTATGTCTTCTCCCTGGACCAGATGAAACTAGATGCTGTATTATTATGTTTATTATTATTTGAGTCCCTAATGAGTGTGTTTAAATCCCTGAAGAGATAAGTTCTTGTTTGTTTCAGGTTTCCTTTGCCAGTTTGGACCAGTTCTCATTTACCCATGCAGGTTTATTTACAGTCAGTTTCTTTTTCCAGTTATACCAGCATGCTCAGGGGAAGCAGAATATCACACAGGACATGTCTCAACTTAAACTTTTTCTTTTGCCTTCAACATCATGGAATTGCTTATTCTGATTAAAAGAAAAAAAAAAAAAAAAAACCAAAAAAAACCCCTCCAAAATGATTTTTTGACTCAGTAGTTGAGTGTAATTGCAATTCCATACAATGCACCTGGCTAATACTTAATATCTATATTAAGGAATGTAGAGGCCCCTGTCATGCTACTGTGTTGGGTGTACAGTGTGTAAATACGTTGGTAATTCCTATTCAAGGACTTTGCTGACTATAAATAAAAGAAATTCATGAAAGCTGCAGAAAGGGCATGACATACTTTTCTAATGTGGCAAGTGCACCTATACTCTGAATGTGTGCATATGTAGTTGCATAAAATCTCTGTGTGTGATGTTGTATCTTCAGTTTAAGCATACCAAGAAAGGCTAACAAGGAAGTATGGGCTATTTTATTGTAGATCAGCCGAAATCTCCTGGGTGTTTGAGGGAGAGATGGGTGGTTTCATCTATGTCAGCTCAGGGAAGGTGAAGTTAATGAGGAGGAGGTAGAGGGAAAAGCACTGTGGAAGGAAGACAGACCAAGGAAGAGCACAGGCTGCTGGTGTTTACATAGCACAAGGGGTGGGTAAAGAGGTTGGAGAGACAAATCTGGATAGTACAGGATTGCACAGAGCATCTGACTGACTGCTTACATTTAATGCTTTTTTTGCCATACGTTTTTTTAAAATGGTCCTTTTAATATGCTGTATTAGTTGCCTGCTGACTTGAAAAAGAAAATGAAATTAATTGCTTCTGCTTATTTGGACAGCATACATTTTGTATAAAAAGGGCAACTTCTGTGGTACAATGATACTGGTGCCAGTCAAACTCTGCCAGATGTGTCACCAGATTTCTTTCTTTTTAATTTATATTCTTGCTTAAAGCATGTATTATAATTTTGGGTGTTTTCTTCAGTATGTTTTGCCCAGTGTTCCATAGAGGAAAGCATCAAGTGAAATTGTTAAGTTTGCAGTCAAAGACAGACTTCCTGCCTCAGGTTTTGTTTGCATTTTCCCTAGCAGTGTCAAATATTTTTAATAAACTTAGTAGTTCTATATATTTCTTAAGATAGGTTGAAGACATTCAGTCAAGAAACATGATAGAAACTGAGGCTTTTCACTGTAGATATACTAGGTATTAAGACTTCATCTAAAAACTGTGACCATGTACTAGAAAATATATAGATTTATATATAAAAAAATGAGACCAGTTACATGTGAAATAGTAGATGTATTTGGAAACAGAAGGAGACTCAAAATTTGTTGTGAAGTTGTGAGTTTAAGATCTTGTTAAGATTTTAGGCCTGTTTTGTTTTATATAGAGCACTCAGGGGCTTGCTGGAGACCAGAGATGGACTTTTCTCCTTTAAGGGGAGAGAGAGGGGAAATGTGCCTTACACACTCTTAAGTAAATTACATTTTGGTTAAGAAAGCAAGTAAGCATCTGGTCATTTATTTAACTAGTTCCCACAGTATTGTATGTAAAGGGTTTTTTCCCTGAGCGTGCTGCTTTCTGCTGCACTGATGATAATGTACCTGGAAGGGAGAGGCAGCGCAGGCTGAGGCAGGCAGCGTCAGACAGGGCGGGCTGCCATCTGTCCCACCTGCTGCATTCGTGTGTCCATCTGCTTCCTGCAATAGCTCATTGCGGGCTCCAGCACGGCAACATTCAGCCTGAAAGGGAGGCAGCGTGAATTATTTAGGTAGCTAGTGTAAATAAAGAGAGGGGGAGAGCAGCAAAGGAGGGGAGTTGTGAGGGGGAGAAAGCGCTCTCTTACTCCTAGATGCTTTGGAATGTGTTAATGCATGAGAGCATTTGATTTGCATATAGATTTAGATGTATAGATCATTGTGAAGATTACAAGCCAATGAGTTTTATCTAGATTTAGATAGCTCTCAGCCCGGTTTGCACATAAAATATAGCCAGTTTCAGGAGGAGAATCTTTGGGGACTTTAAACCTAAGTGAGGCTGATGAAATGTAATGCTTTTAGGTATTAATTTAGCAGAAATAAAATATTTCCTTTAAGGGCTTTCTGTGCCCTTTGTTAACCAAGAATTTATAACTGCTTTGCACAGTCAGTGCTTTATACACACTGTGTGGTTTTGATTTGGTTATAGTTACATTTGTAGTCATCTGTACTTTATTCTAAGAGGAAAAGCAGTTGACAAATGCTTTTCCTTTTTCTTATTCTCTCATGTTTATCAGGTGAAGATTAAATCCGGTCATCAAACAAATAATTTTCCAGCTGTCAGTGTATATATATTGTTACTCAGACAAATATATATCTGCTTTTCTGCCTACATAAATATACATAGAACACTTAAATATTTGAAAATAATTTAAATGGAAATTAAAAGAAATGTAAGGAATTATGTAAGAAAGCATAATTTTATAGTCAGTGCGGCCGTAAAAAATAAATAGGTTTATTTTCAAGTTGCTTGCTTGAATTTCAAAATGACCACCAGAAGATGTAGACTATGGTGGATAATTTATTTCTTAAATTGAATTATCTTTATAAAAGAAAAATCACTAGTGCATTGAGCATAAAAGTTCATCTCCATCCTTCTGGTCTAAGCATTTTAATGATAGTCATGCCATGTCAGATTTTTTTTTTTTTTAATGTGTGAAACATTAGTCCAGTGCTGTGTTTTAAAAAAAAGGTTTGGCTTCCTACTTCAGTGTGTTTCCTGATGTCAGATTCTTCTTGCTTTCAAATTTTAAATGTCACACTTCCCTGGGCTAAAGAACAAAACCAGGATCATCTTACGAGGAATCCTTGAAATTGTGGGAGGGTTTTGTGTCATTGTTTTGCCTGGGTTTAGATCTGCAGAAGAAAGGGACACAGCATCTTGAAATCCCAGCAGCCTGGCTACTTCTCTAAGATTTGCATGAAATTCAGCTGCAGCCTTCAAAGGGATTTGAGTGGATTGGATTCTTTAAGGTTAGTCCATGTCAAACCTATTAAGTTCAATTCACATGCAAAACCCTTTTTACGTTTTTTTTTTAAGCCAATAAGGCTCTAACTACTATTAAGGAGACATGGTGTACTCGCAGTAGAGCGTCCATGGTAATGGATCACCCTACTGGCACGTGTAACTAACCAGTAATCCACTTTGTCATCTTCCAAATTAAAAGATCCGGTGTCCTGTATCTTCCTCAGATTGAAGAGGTGTTGTTTGCAAAAGTGGACATCCTGGAGATGGTTTTAAAGTATCTGAGTCAGTTTGCATATCCATCTTATATCTAAAATGTGATTTCCTTCCCCCTGCCATTAAATGAAGATTCATTTAGGCTTTGAAAGCAACATCAACTATGATTCTTAGCTTTCTGGGTCTTTGAGTTCTTACTCTTTCTGTAGAGTTCTTCCACTGTTAAATAATTTTAGGAGTACAGTATATGTGCTGTGGTGAAGGGAGAAAAAATTATGGAAATACTTTATGGCGTATAAAAGGATTAGTGGCTACTTCAGAACTGCAAGGACACAATTTTAAAAAGAACAGGTAAATTTTAAATTTGAAAGCCAATTAAAGAAATTCTGTATATCTCATGGACATTTAGGCTGAAGCATCTAAATGCCTTGCCCACCAGCCAGCTGTGAAAGAAGTACCAAATGAACACGCTGCCTCAGTTAGATATTACCAGAATAAATGGATGTTTGTAGGAATTTTGGTTAAATAAGCAGCACCCAGCATTCTCTGAGGTTGCCTCTCATCCTGGAGCTTTCTACCCTCTGTGAGGTCTGTGAGATTTGCCCTTCATTCTGCAAATGGCTGTGTGTTGTTATGCTTTGGTTTGAACAAAGCAGTTTTTCTAAAATGCTGGCCAGATTCTGTGACCAGGTGAGCTGAATCTTGAAATCAATTGTGTCTTTACAGCATGGAGTCAAATTCATTTGCTTCCACAGTGCCTGCACTGCCAGCTGGATTGTCAGTGATCTGGCAGGATGCTGGATTCAAAGTCCTGATAACCACTCTGCCTGAATTTTGTTCTGTTTAAAAGGTTTAAGTGAGGGGAAAGTAGTGTCTTCTCCCTGTACTTTCTCTTGGCACAGTTTGAATGTCACATTGCGTGCTCAAAGAAAGCACTGCTTTCAGTTTAGAGCAAAATTAGCTGATTGTATGTACTGGTTGAGAACAGGATATCTTCCATTGACTTAGGGTTCCTGGTGCTCCAAGCCTTTTAAAAATATAGTTCTGTTAAACACTGCAAATAAACATTTTTTTCCTGTTCTATGTACATTTCCTGGCAAGGTACTTGAAGGAAGGGGTTAAAGGATAATAAACTCTTTCCAGCTGGCCAGGTTCTTGTGAAACAAATATTTAGATTTTTCCAGTTTAGAAAAGAATAAAATTTAACAAGTACTATAATTAATTGTCTTGTGTTGGCTTTTTTTTTTCCCCCATTTTTGCTGGGTTTTGTTTGCTTGGAGTTTTCATCTGTTTGAAGACCTAAAGTCATTCTGACCTATGTTCAGAATTCTTTCTTGTGTTTCGTGACCTTTGAGAGTAATTTTTTAAAAAAGTACCTAAACCAGGAATGTTTCAGCAGGTAAAAGATTACATACAAGATATGGAATTCTGTATTTGCCTGTAAGTTCATAATTTTTCCTCTAAACATTCTTTACTGACAGCTCACAAGTCATTCAGAGTTGTATAGAGCTTGCATCTTTTAATATTGAGGCCTTGTAATACTAATATGCCTATTTACAGCATTATTAATTATGTAGCAATTCCTAGCATTTATGTTGCTATTTGATTGCATTCCAAAATGCTGCTGTTACCCTGCTTGTGAGTGAGTCATGTTGTTATATGCATTTTTCACATGTTGTTATTTGGGGAGGTGAAGTCAGTATTTTGCTGAGGGAATAAAGGGGGTGAGAAGCCTGTCTTGATGCCTGAATTCCCTTGTCTTTGGCACTCAGAACTTTGTTGCAGAGGATATTGTAGAGATCTCATTGGAGAGTATAATCATGTTGTAAGGATTACGTATCTGTTGTCTTGGTGGAGTGGTTCTTTCAGCAAAAGGATGATTTACTATCATACTGCTTCAGAGTAATGGAATAATGACAAAAATCCTATATTGATTCTACTAACTCCTGCTAAAAAGTAACACATCTGGCTAAATTAAATTTAAATTTTTAACAACTTTAGGTTCTATTAATATAAAGAGAGGTTGTCATCCTTGTTCTTGTTTATACTTGTTGGCAGTCTCTGAATGAAGGTAGATCTGGGAGAGCAGGGCAAAGGGAGAAAGGTTAAATGGCAGAGGAGTTGAATTGCTTTAGTGACAGATTGTCTCCAGAAAGGCATTGAGTTGTTTTAAGGATTAGTTTGGGAAAACTTGAGTTGAATGCACTTCTCTTGTGTGCATATATTGCATTCCTAATGCTGCCAGTCACTTATTTTTCACAAAAAGCAAAATTTACTTTCCAGAATGAGTTTAGAGAGCACAGGGGAAATGTTAAAAAGCCAAGTGAAGAATCATGTCATCAGCTGCAACACTGGTTGGAGTTTTACCTGTGCTATTTTATTGTGAGATTCTTAAAACACTGGAGCAGATTATTAAAACAGTATATATTTTTCTCTTACATTATGATAATAATAACACCAGAGAAATGTTGTAGAAGTTATTATCAGTGATCTAAGGGGAAAAATGTCATTTCTCAGTCAAACCCTTACCAAGTTCTTTATGAATTTCTATGTGTTCCCAGAGGAGATCTCTCATTGCTGGAAGGTAGTTCTTACAGGGAGAATCTTGCATCCTATCAGCGGGTCTGAAGCGTTTTCTGCTGGAAAAGCTGCGCCATATGAGCTGGGAGTGCGGGAGGCTGTGCGCGCAGTCCCTCTTCGGAAAAAACACGCTCAATCTGTTTCAGACGAGTTCCCTGAAAGATGGGTTAAATCAACTGATTGAGCTGATTTTCTCTCTTGAGGTGATATTTTATTTATATGATAAAATGCTTGGAAAGTGATTAATTTGTCAGGGGAACATCTTGTTACTGTAAATTTGCCGAATGTGTAATAAAATTGCCATAACACAGATGGGAAAATGAAGATCTTTTTAAAATGAAATAACTGAGCAGTCTGCCTACATTTTCAGCACTTAAAATTAACTTGGTTAAATTTCTTTGTCATTTTTACCCCTGGAAAAATGTAGGCTGGGGAAGATAAGTGGCAAATGAGTGGTGTGTTTGTGTGTGTTGCAGGTGGAGGATACAGGAACAGGCTCTGTAGTTTTCCTTCTGCATTGGAAGGATCTGATAGATTTGTGGAACTTCTGCCACAGATTGAGTGAATTTTAAAAAATTACAATATACAGGATACTCCTTCCCAGCAGCAGAGAGTTTAAGAATAGGGGACCTTTGTGGGCACAAACCTGAAGTCATTAAGATGTATATAAAATACTGCTTTTGTGCCACTTTGTGCAGGATTGCTTTCGAATGAGAGCTAAATAGTGTAATACCCTTCTTAAGTCTTTTTATTGCAGTCTCATATTGTAGGGAATATAACTCAGATTATCTAGGGGTATACCTGAAAAGGAAGGAATACATTCCCTGGGCCTGCACTGCAGTGTCTAACAAGTGAAAATAGCATTAGTGAAGGAACAGTGCCTTTTATTCATACATTTTACTACTGCCTGTCCATTTGTCCACCAGAATGAGACACTTATCATGCTTCCATGTTTTTCCCTTACAACTTAAAGAATTATGAAAGAAAAATTCAATTTTTTGTGTCCTTGTGTGACAGCTGGAGTGGATACTGTGGTCATTTGGATTAAAAACATATCCATCACCACAAGTTGACAGGTTATTATTATGTCTTCTTTGAATATATGAATTTTATCCCTACATGTTGGAACTGTAAGAATGGGAACTTTTTATATAAATAATTATCCTGGTAGTGATGTACTGCATATGGTTGCCATATTTTTTCACTTTTACAGCATTCTTGGCCTTATCACCCATAACATAAATCTCAGGCTCTCATATTTAATGCAACCTGTAGGATAACCATGCCTGTATAATGTACAGTCAGCCAATCCCACATCATCATTTGGCTATCATTATTTGTTGTCCTATGATGGATGTTTCAGTTGATGTCCCGTTTTGGATTTTACAGAATGATGCAGCCGTCCAGGGATAGATGAGAGTGGCCTCTTTTAGGTGTTTATGCTGATCTCCACAAGCACCCTCAGTTTATTTAGCTTCCAACTATAGGCAGTTAAAGTCTTGAGTATATTGGTGTTATCTTGGTTGCTCATAATTTATTTTTCAGAACACCAGGCTATTCATTCCATAAAGTGATACTAATACAGAGATTTACTGTCAGAGCCTCTACTGTGTTAAGAGCTGGGGAAGAAGTGCAGCAGATTTGGTGGATATTCTAAGCAGATGCTTAGTGAAATGGTTCTTATTCCAGATCTCGGTTCCATCATGGGAAAAAAATCTGATTCCCAATCTGGTAAAATCATCATTTAATGCCATCCTGTTAACTGATCAAGGCTGATCCTTGGTTTGGTGAGAATCCTGAACCTGAGCTGAAACTGGTGAGGCACAAAACTTCTCTGGATGAGATGCATTCTACTTACTTGAATTTGCTGGTGGAATGTCACACTAAATTTGTGGCACAGGCCACAGGCCTTTCTTCAGGCCAATCTTCCTTTCACTGCTTACCCAAGGACAGTCAGCTTAAACAGAACTTCCAGCTGTACTAGAAATAAATATTTGATCTAGACTTAATACTGGTAAAATAAATGAAGCAAATATGTCATTAAAATACAGCTGAAGTTTGCAGCATGCAATGTGGAGTAATTAATGCTGATCTCTTCATGTAAAGCTTTTCTTGGACAAGCCTCTTGCAGACATTTTCCAGAAGAGATGGCCACAGGTGAAGCATGTAATGATTGCAGTGTATTGATACAGGTGCTTTATAATTGCAAGTAGCAACATTCCTGTTGTACATGTTATAATTGAGCAGGTACATATTTATTACTTTAGATGATTTTTCTGGAATATGCTGAATTTCTTTCTTCTTCTCCTTGTGACTCCCACCAAAGAAAAGGCAAAAGTTAAGAGAGTAAAAACAGTGTCAGGACTTTGTGAGAAGCTTATCCTGGCAACTTCTGGAGTCATGCAAACATTTTTAAAGTGAAAGCCTTTGCTTCCTGACCTTTGCTGCAGATACCAGAGGCAAATCTCTGACATGTAAACCAGTGGCATAGATAGATTTGAATTGCACATAGTAATATGTGAAGAACAGGGAACTGTGAAAAGCCAAAGGTTTATTTATTTGTTTGTAAAAATCTGTAATCACACATAAAAATCCAAGATAGACTAGAAAAGACTTAAACTGTATAGGTTTTACTTCTATAAATTCTCTGATTTATCTCAATATGTGATGAATTTGGTCATCAGTACCACACCCAAGTAACATACTAAACCATTTGTTGAGTCTGTTTCTATTTCCAGTGCTTCCAGAATCAAGATATTTCAACAAAGAAAAAGTAGAGTTCAATGGAAGAGATTTTTTTTTCTTACAGTTTTCACTTAAAACTGTTACAGGGCTTCATGGTGTAGAAATAGAAAAGTTGTGTGTTAACAGACAGGGTTCATATCACTCCAATGCTTTAGTTCAAGTAAATAAATAGACTGCTGTGCTCTCCAAGTCCTTGCATGTCAGTGTGGTTTTCTTTGAGTGCAGTAGGTTATGGTAATCCACTTGCATCTTGTGTATCAAGAGTATCAGGACCTTAGACCCTCTGAAATCACAGGCTGGGTTAGGGAATAACACCATTAGCTGGTATAAATTTGCAGAGCTTCAGAATTGCTGGGTCTATTCCCCTGTACCCAAGGTTTTGACCCACAATGAATGGCAGATGTGCTGTATTTGGAACAAATTTGATTTTGTTTTTCTAGCTACTATACCCATTAAAATAACAAACCCAGCACTGTTTATAAGATTACCGAGACAATTTAAACACTTTGAGAATTGAGCAGTGATATGGAGCAGAGAGGAGGAGTCTTCTTCAGAATTCATGCTCATCTTTAGAACTGACATCTCTGTTCATGGCTGTTTCACAGCAGTTAAAAATTTGTTTAGGCAAAGAATAGTACATTTTTTTATGTATTCCTCTTTCATGTAATGAAAACTAGCACTCCCTTTCACATTTTGTAGAAAACAAGATATTCTGATAAATTGTATTTGTGAAGAATTTGGTAAATAGTTTATCAAAGTATTTATTTTCCTGGTATTGTCTGCCTGTTTCATTGCAAATCCTTAAAAAACTCCCCACCCCAATCATAAAACCTTGGGCTATTCACAACTACGCATTGCTCACACATTACCCTGTGTGCTGGCTAGTTCTGTTCTTGCCATAGGCTTTATATTTGGAAAGGCTTCACACAAAGAAATTTAGATTAATTCAACAGAAAAATAAACATTTTAAATTAGGAGTAAGAGGAAATTTAATTAAGATTTCCATTTAGGAAAAAAACCCCTTATATATTTCAAAACAACAAAGGTCCCATTTTGCAGGTGGAAGGCAAGTTCCCTTCTCAGACATAAATATTCAAACTTCCAAAGCATGTTTTAATCAAAGCTTTAGAAAATAAACAAAATGGACTGGATTGGAACTCTCCCAAACCATGACAGGGTTCCTGTGCCCTGATGTTGTTCTGTTGAGCAGTTTTTGCCAACTCTTCACCTTTCTGTGTTCTGTTTTGTGCATCTGTAGGAGTGAGATAGGGGCACTCTCTGGAAATGTATTAAAAATTAGTAAGTTACAGATCATTATTAATAAATAGTACCATAACATTATGATTAACAATATTTGCCTAGGTCCTTTTCCTTGCTTGTGTATTGATTTCAAGTGATCTGGTCAGAGAGCTCTGTGTGGGAACCAGGAAAGCTGAGTCAACCCTGAGGGACTCCCTGTCTGAGGGCACTTAGCCACAGAAAAGGCCTGGTCCCCTATTTCATTTTCAAGTCCTGCAAAAGTGATTGGGATTTTTGTCATCCTAACATAGCTAAAGGTAAGACTGTGGCACTCTAGAAACTGTTTTAAAGTTCTTTCAATTTTTTACCTTTTAGGTTTCCTACAGATATTTTCATCTCATAATTTGAAAGGAATGTTTTCTCCCTCGTAGAATCTTACATCTCACTCCTTTAGTTTCTTTATCAAAAATACAGTTTCAGGCTTTCAATATGAGACCGTGACAAAGTGATTTTATAGCCAGTACTGAAAGTGACTAAACTTGACAACAATTGTATTTTATGACAACCACTGCTTTCATGTCCACAGCCTACTTTCCCATCATCAGCCGTGATTTTTTTTCCTCCTTTTTTTCTCTCCCCTCCTCCCCCCATGACTTTTTTCAAATCTGAGCAATTCTGTATCTCTGCACTGACTGAAAACAAATCCTTTTACCAGGAGTGCATTTTAATGGGCAGCATGCTTTGCTTAAGTCACCAGAACCTAAACTGTATAATATTCAATTTTTTATCAACCCGGGACCAAAGCTTTTTCTTGAGAGCGATGTTCATAAGAGTAGTGGAAGAATTAGTATTACAGAACTAAACCAGATTAGGAGGCAATGTGAATTAGATTTGGTAACAGATGGTGCCGTGGAAATTAAAGGTGCTTTGCGAATGGAAGCGACAGCAGCTTGCCTCTTTTCCTCTCCTGTCTCTCTCTTTCATGCGCTTGATAGACGGGTATAAATCACAACAATCCCGTCTTGACAGCCAATTTCGAGAATTTGATCTGGTTAAAGACATGGCTTTCCTGCTCCACTCACTGAAACTGGCTGCTATTTTATTTTTATACAGCGCCTTGTCATATTTAGGAAAGTGGAATCACCTGCCTCTCTTTAATGAAATTTTCTTTAATTACAGTTTTAGCTCTTTAGTGTTAATTACTTTTCCATTCAGCCTGAGTTCTCGGGCTGTCTCTTAGGGATGTATGTCTCTCCCCCACCCTACCTCCTTGCACTATTCACGCATATGCTTTCATTTTTCTAAAGATGCTTTTCATTGTTGGAAGTTGTTGTCAGATCCATTGTAATTAGATCCTAATTATCAAAATCATCATTATTGTGTAGGAAGAGGAAGCATTGTAAACAACTGTTAAAGTTATAGGATCTTGTTTGACAGTGCAGGAACCTTTCAGGATATACTTGAATAATAAACAAGCATACAAAAAGCCCTGCTGAAAACTCTGGGAAACAAAGATCTGGAGAGCAAACCCTCTCCTTGGAAGGAAAATGTACCCAGGTTCTCTCTCCGTATCTATTCCTCAGAGTCTAATCCCATATTTTTTCAGAAAAGATCAGAATAAAATTACCCTGTTTCAGTTTGCTTATGTAAATTTTCAGCTTTGTTCCTCTCATTCAGGTTCCAGATACAAAAATCACTTTCTTGATGTGTGTCAGGATTGACTTATGGTTGCCTTAATACAATTACTTTTTTGTGTATAAGGCAGCAAGTGTAAGTGAAGGGACTGCTGCTGTGATGCATGGAGATGTGGAGATGCTACTGCCATACACTAAAAGTCCTCAGAGTGAAAGAGAAAAATAATGGACTGTATCTAAAAGAAAAAAAAAAAAAATAAAACCCTCAAACTAGGAGAAGATTCGTAGAGCTGGCAACTAACAGTTGGTAGAAATAAAGCTTCCTACTGGCAGTCAAATCAAATGTAGTAACAACTCAACGACTCCCTGCTGCTTGCTGACAGCATGGTGTAACACACTGGGACAAACATTCACTTAAACACTGATTGCACGAAAACGTCATCTCCCCACGCCTCAAGTGGCTTTTTGGTTGCGTGTGCGAGCGCACATGCGTGTGCAGGGGGTGTTTAAGTCCAGTGGCATGTGTCTGGAGGGCAGCACACCTTGGGAGCCAGCTGAGTGAGGGGGTGGGACAAGGATCTCTTGCTTTATAAGTTCTAGTCCTGAGTCTTCTAAGACGCTCACTCTCTGATACTATTTCTGGTGTGTTCTCTTTAATCGGTTCTCCAATTTAACAGAGCCTGGCGTGCAAATTATAATTCTTGGGCTATAAATCTGCAGAAAATCAGTGAGGGAGCTGGGTGGGGAGACAGGTACACGGTGTGCTCACACCTACACTCTGCCTTTCAGCCATGGAACGAAACTGCTGCCAGAAATTGTAAAAAATGCCATGATGCAAACTTTGACTCTCTCTTGAGACTGAAGGCATTTTTTTGTCTTCTTTTTTCTTTTGGAAAGTGATGAATGACAGCTATGTTTCTCTGATCTGTAGTACTGGCTTTCTGACTGGTGCAAGTAAGTGCTTTTGATGCTGTAATCATTTCAAAATAATCCCTCTTTAGAAAGCCTGTTATGTTCTTGAATGAATCTTTACTTACTTTTGTAGTTTTTTATTTTTATCTCTTGAAGTAGCTGAATGTAGCATTTAATTTTCTTTTGCTCATTCAGCTGATTTCCCTTAATAAAAAGAATCCTCACAATTAATAGCTGACTCCTTCACACTTTACCATGTCCTCTGGGGGCTGGAGACATCAGGTGGATTCCACCTGATACCGCTGAAATACAACCACAAGTAGAATGATGCTCCATCACAGAAAAACACTTCTTAACCAGAGTTTTTGCTGTCTAACAGCATGTGACATGAATTGTTAGTCTGCACTTGGACTAATAAAATCTTACTCTTCCTTATCAGTTTACTGATTTACATATGATGAGGCTTGGCCATCATTCTGATTGTCACATGACAGTCTTTTTTATTGGAACTTTTTGGGCATGGGAATTCTCCTTGTGTGAGTTGGTACAGATCTCAGCTCTCCTCGTGCAACAGAGCTGTCTCTTTTCAGGGATGTTAAGCACTGTAACAACAAAAAAAAGGTATATATAAAATATTAGGCTAAAAGTCAGTAAATGAGAGAAGGTGAGTCTGAGGTATTACAGTGGTAGGATTGTAGCTTTAAACAGCAGCCATGTTCTAGCTGTAAAAATGTTAAAGACACGGGAGAAGAATGTTAAAGACACACTAAAAATGAAGTAGGTATATGAAGTATTCCCCAAGGTTTCAGTTCTGTCAGGACCTTAATATATACACAAAACCCAATAGATTTCCTCTGTGTTTAACCTTTAGGCATTATAGAATGATTTTGATTTGAAGTGCAATCTCCCTGTGTTGCTTTCTCTTCAATATTTGTGTCTTTTTGTTTTAAAGTATTTGAAAACTATATCAATGGGGCATATTGAAAAAGTAACTTTTCCTACTTGAAAAAGACGTGACATCCATGTGTGTAGGCAAGTCTTTTCTGCAGGAAACTTTTTGGTGATGGCCTGCCTAGTAGTAGTACATAACAGCTAATAGGATATTTTCTTCATAAAACACATGCAAAAATTAAGGTCTGTAGTGCAGTTTCTATATGCGCTTTTATTTTTTGCCTTTCAGTTATAGGTTTTGTTTGTTTGTGTCAGTGTGTTGCAGTGACATGTATTGGGTACAGTGGACAACTGTGCCACTGAGGGCTGGCACCTTTTCAGATGTCTGGTGTTTTGGTTCTTGGCTCAAAGGTGTGAGATCTTTGAGTATTATTCCTCATTTTTGTTCTTAAAAGAGTACCTGATGTAAAGAATAATAATTTTTCAGTTTGAAAAGATTTAAATTATGTTGCCTCTAAGTGCTTCAGCTTATAAATTCAGAAGAGTTATGTTATAGTCTGTCAAACCATAGGATCTGTATGCTGCAGAGCCTGTGCATGTCTAAGGATACATTTAATTAAACCAGCATTAGTGCATCTATACAGACTTATTAAAACACTTAGTTTGTCTCAATAATATTGATTAAATAGCAGTAGTTTGTTTAATCTAAGTGTATTTTTGCTATTACTACATTACTTCCAAGTAATCAGGGTAATAGTCATCATCAGTGAAATATCACGTTAGTTATGAAGTAATGTCATAAGAATTGATTTAGACTTGGCAGGAAAGGAAGGCTTTCTGTCATATAGTGCCAAAGCCTGATTTGGACTATTAGAATGAGAGTTTTACACATAATTTCTGTTCGTATAAACAGGGTGTGTTTTATAGGCTTATAGGTTATTCCATACTCCGAGTATCCATTATATCAAGGAACACCTCAGACAGTTAATTATGCAAAACATCATGTAAGTAATTACACAGTATTATTATGCATTTAACAGTTTTATTGATTTGCCAGTTGCTCACTTACAGTATTTAGAGCTATAAACAAGAGATGCTCACCCTCAGTTGAAATAGATCCAAGGAAATGAGCTAAAGATAAATGACACTAGTATGCATTGTTGCATCAGATGTAATCCTTAAAAGTAGGAGCTGTCAACAGTGATAATTTGCAACACATTGGGGTATCTCAGGATCATTTCCCTCTTGTTAACAAAGTTTATCAACCAGGAAGCATGGGGAATCAACTTGAAATAGAATGGGAAGCAATAATAAATATTTATATATGGTGGGTGAGTAGGTTTAAATAATTCCTCCTCATTTTTGGGAGGTCTGTAGTAGTTGCAAGTCAGCCACTTGAACATTTTTCTTTTTTAAAAGCACCACAGAAAACAAAGTGCAGCCTCTCAGATGAGGTGCAGATCTGAAGGGTGTGAGATAATGGTTTGTTTGGCGTATTTTGTTGAGCTAAAAATGAGCACACAGTAATGCAGTCTCGCACTGCTTCGTGTGCAGGAAGTGCTTCAGCAGAGCTTGGATGGATGGCATACAGAGCAATAGCAACTGTTTGGGAAGCTGGATCCTCTGTCAGCAGTCATCCGCTAACCCAGGCCACTGCGGGTAACAACATGATGGCTTCAAGCATTGCTCCTTCTCTTCCGGCTGCTACTGGCTTTGACAGCTGCTCTGGAAGGAGTCACTGGCTTGCTTTGCTTTTCCTTACCAAGGTGAAGTGGGCAAGTTTCAAGACAGCATAAAAGAAAGAAGAAATTGCAAAAAGCAATGAAACATTCAGCATTTCTTAACAACCTCCCACCCCCCAAAAAAACCCCACCAAACCACCACAGCTCTTCTGTTTTGCATTGGGTAGTCCTTACTACATGGTTGTACATGTGTGTTGATTATTAAGGACTTGAGCCTAATTACAGTTTTGTTTGTGCATGCATAGGACAAGATTAGCAATACTTTGTGATTAATAATCTCATCCACTAGGTTAACCAAGCAGGCCTTACCATATTTCTTATTAAAAGAAGAAATCCTTTCTTTTCCTTCCTCCAACTAAGCCTGTGCACCTTAATGCAATGATGATATGTTAGACCCAGCAGTTGTCAAAGCATCGTATTACTGTGATGCCATAATGACACCCTGTCTCTGTAAAGTAGTCATGTTTTCTCAAATCACACGTTGCACCGTTGATTTCTGACATGACACTTCATTCAGTCACTTTCCTTTTCTTTGGCGTCTCCATTCTCTGACAATAGCAGCTGGTGCCCATTTTCCTACTAAGTGATTCACATTTTACCACTTTACTAGAGTGCAATTAGCTGAAGCAGAAAAAAATGCTCAGTGTAAAGCAGCTCGGATGAAATTGTTACTCAGCTCTTTAACAGGACCTGGTGAATGTCTTGAGGTGTTGTCGTGGGTGTCAGTGCGAGAAGCAATGTTTTGGTTTCTTTGCACACAAATGTGGTTTTTCTCTCTGTTACAGTCAGGGAAACCGATTGTGGGAATTCACTGGAACATGCTGACTTTTTTTGTCTGCTGATTTTAGTATAGACCTTAAAAATGATACTGAAAGTAAGCACAGTATTTAGAAGGAAATGTGGTATTTATAGTCAAAGCGAGGATCTGGCTTCCATTCCTGACTGCTGCAGACTTACTGTGTCACTTAGACAAAGAGATTCTTTAATGCATTGGCTGTCACAGTTAAAGTCTGAGGATAGCAAGACCTTTTTGGTAGACATCCATGTGAGAGGAAGGTATTGGAGGAAAATCAGATGGGTGGTACTGTTAGCATGAAAAGTACCTAGGTGTGCATAATAACACCTACCCTGCTGATGCTCCCACATTGTAGCTGTCATTACAAATGTCAACTGCTAACAACCTATTCTGATATTTATGAATGTAGGGCAGTTCTCTCCCCAAGAAAAGAAAATACTTCATGTGCAGGTAGAAGTGGACTTTAGTGTTGGTCTGCAGTAGAAGTGGTCACTTTAATTATTGTAGTTAATTATTACTGCCACAGATACCACCAGTGCAGCTCTGAAGTAGCGAATGATGCTATAAGCAGAACTTTTCCTTCTTGAAAAAAACGTGAAATGTGTTCATGGATTGTGAGGTATTGGCATGTTGTTTTGGCCTCCTTTGGGTATTGGTAATAAGGGAGATAAGGGAAAAGTAAATTTGTGAACTGGTTATATATATAGATGGAATATGAAGAGCTCCTAGTAGCTGGAATGAGGCTTTCTTTCTTAAGGCTATATACTGTAATCAGATGCAGTTAATTTTTGCATTCCACTTGTATATTGATACTGATTTAGCCAGTGTCAGCACTGTCAATATCATTAGTAATGTGGCAGGTAGATGGAAATATGAATGTGATTGCATTAATAAATTCTTAATATATTCAGGCTTTCATAAGCACATAGCATTACAATTTATTCACTATTGTTTAAGGCCATTTTAAAGAAGAAGTTGCCTATTGCAGTGCTCTGTCATTGTATCTTTCTGCCAGCAGATCCTGGCTTCAGGTCTTTCTTAAATGAAGAAGTTTTGAAGTAAATTTAGTGTAGACATGAAGAGTTAATGCTGTATATTGCATATTAGCCATGGCTTGCAGCACCCTATGTATTTTCTCTTGTATTTGACCATGGAAATGCTTCTGGAGTCTGTTGTTGCTTTTCCTGAGGGTACTAAAAGGAAAGTTTACCTGAGATTTCCCACTTGTTAGAAAACTTACTTCAGAACTTACTTCCCACCACAAATGGAACTGCCATTTATTTGACTTAAAATCTAGTAAAGAAAAAAAACAACCCCACCAAGGCTTTAAAACAAATACTGTACGTTTTTATATGACACATGTTATTTCTATTCATAAACCTTAACTAAATTTAGATTTTTATTAATCCAATGTGACCTAAAAATTTTGCATTAACAGCACAATGTGGAATTGGGCTTATTCTCTTTGAATGCAGATAAAGCCATCATCTTGAAAATAGCTCTTTCTGACAAAAAGGTGTTCTTTTGAAATAAAGTCTTATTCACTACATTCCTCTTAGAGTTAATGTGAATTTTAGTGCCTCTAATTTTAGATTGAAGTGAGGTCTAGAATAAAACCCACTGGCTGACAATTGAATTTATAGATAGTTGTGAATATTTCAGGCTTGAATAATAGAGCTGTAGAATTTCAGACACAGAGAGGAAGAGAGAATTAAACTCCAACTGTAGTTTTACACTATAATGCAATGGTGTCTAGGAATTCTTCAGTGTAACGAGCTAAGTAGTAATTAGGAGGGAACTGAGGGAGGGATTTTACAGAGATCTAGCTTAGGCATTATTCCAAATGTTCAGCATGATAATTTGATGGTGGTCACACCTGCCATCCGTTTTAGATGGCTCTTGAATTACTTTTGTTCAGAAGTGGTGCAGGAAGGAAGGAGTGAAAGCCGTAGGTGTCTGTTGCCCACCCACAGCCAGTACCCAGCCTTGTCTGTGTTTCACCTCCTGGGGATTGAGAAAGTTTCTGTTCTCAGAGTCAGGCGCTGTTGTTTTTGCTTTTCCCTGGAATCGTTAATGTTTTAACCGTGTTTATGCTTTGCCAGCGCGCACCGGTCCGCTCTGTACTTGTGAAGCTGGAGCCAAAAGCAGCTCTGCCTTGGTTAGTACCAGAACCTGCTACTTCAGAGCCATCAGCAGGCTGGCTTTAACACAGGCAGCACTGTGATCAGATTTTAGTGCTTGTTAGAACTGAGATGGTATTTTGGTTTAGGCTGCTTGGAGTGGGAGATAGCTGCTCCTGTACTGGCCAAAACAACGTGCAGTTGAGCAGCTAATTAATTACAAATGGGGCTTTTTTTTCAGGAATGGGAAGGGTGACATTTGGGCTCATTTTTGCACAAATTAGATTAAAAAAATTGTCAATGTAAGTTTCATACAAGAATGTGTCATCAAGCTGGTTATGACAGACTATAGGCAGTGACTCCTAGTGCTGTATTTTGAGACTTTACATGTGGAGTCTTGGCAGAAGGGAGGTGAAAAAAGAACAGAGTACATGTTTAGTCAATAAAAAGATCTTAGTGTGTAGAAAAATAATATAAAAAAATCAGTTGGTAAAATGTGGAAGTTAATTGATAATCTTAATTACAGCTGTATAAAATTCAGTGTCAATGCAAGGGGAGAGAGAGACAGAGAGACACCATGTTTTAGTACCCTAATAACTTCTTACTCTAGTCTAAGATTGTAATGTATGTGAGAGCGGTCCAGTAATTATAAGGTAATAAGTGGAGTGGTGGTGTAAGTGCTCTAAATTAAAAGGAATTCGCAGAGCTGCTGTAAGTCAGAGCCGACCCGCTTTCTTTCAAACGTTGACTTGAGAAAAGTGCTTAGCCCAGAGTGCAAGTAGAAAGACAAGAGAGAGCTATCTATTAATTACAGCACTCATTAACAGTGACGGCTACAAGGCAGCAGATGCAGAAGAAAAGGCACACGCTACTGCAGGCTGGCAAGGGGATTTCCCCCCCTCCAGTTCTTGAGGAAAGGACAACACAAGCAGGTGGTCCACTGTAATAAGATATTTTCACGGCTTTAACCTTCCCATTTCCTTGGTTTATTTGCTGACACCAAATAGCTTGCTCCTTCCACCTCCCCAAATAAGCCCTGATTTTATGTTTAGATGGTAACATTTCTGTACATCAATCTGGCTGTTTTCCGAATATGCACATTTGTTATTTTCAATAGAATTTTACAGTAAAAATCACAACAATTGAGAAGTCTAAATGAAATCCTTGGGCACTGATTTTAAGGTGAATCTCATCTTAAACACTTCTCTTTAATGACGGGTCAGGCTCTTATTTCCATTACCCCCATTGGGAAGGAAGCCAACTCTTGATTTATGTCTTTTTTCCATTGGTGAATTTGATTCCAGATATTAAAGTAGAAATTGATGAAAAATTTTTGTTCTTAAATAAAAAGAAGTGGAAAAATGAAGACAAGATCTCAAAAATTACTTCAGAAAATTATGTCAGTCAAATTGTCTGGACTTAACATATTTGCTTTGAAAACACAAATCCATAGCTCCAGGTGGTCCTATAGGATAGTTGATTTTCTGCAGTTAGTGTTTCTAAAGAAATGTTCATAGCTATGATCTGACTTCGACAGCTTGTGAGAGTACTGTCAGGAAAATGCTGGATAGGCCATTTACTACTGTGGTCTCATAATCACAGCTGGAGAAAACGAAGATAATATCTGAATCAGAGCTTTCTAATTATTATTTTTGTCCTTTGTTCATCCCAAAATATGTTAATAGTAAAAAACTTGGGGATGGAAATAGATGAAGTTTTCTCCCCCCAGTCCTCCCTGTAGAAAGCAAAAATTTGTTAGATCAGATACTGTGTAGTTTTATTTCAGATGCTTAGTTCTGAAACTATGAGAACTGAGAAGAAAAAAATTTCACTTTCTGAAAGACAAAACCTATATGTAAAATTTCCTCTAATACATGTTTTAAATCCAAGAATGGAGCACATAAAATGTCAGATCCTATAGAGCTGTAGATATATGGGATAGTGCTGTAGTTATTACTGGTTAGTCTGAGGATAATGGCTGGAAAGTAATTGCAGCCACAGCTGATGAATCATTTCACTTAGATTTTGTGAAAATGGAGTTCAGCTGTAATTATTTGTTAGAGTACCCCGTTGATGTGCTACTTCGTTACTAAATAGCTGTATCTATAATAAAGCAGTATTAATGAAGAAAAAAAGATTGCAAGGGACCTGCTCTTCAGTTCTTGAATCAGATCAATAGATAATGGATATGTGTTTTAGTTAAGTGTCTTGACAAATATTAATTACAGAGCAGAGCATTTATGTGATCAAACTTGAAACTATTTGTTTCTGATAATGGTGGAATTTACAGAAAGAAAGTAGAGATGGAAAAATGAAGACGTTTAATAGCCAGGCCATCTAATAGTAATTATAAAATTTTTTTACTTGGTTGATGACAAAATCAGAATTTAGAGTTGATGTGAAGTTGACACGTAGCCTAGAGGGCAGGTGGAGGGGACAACAGAAGGATTTGGTCTCTTTAAAGTTTTTGTTTACTGCCTGTCTGGAGCTTTGACAAAGCTCTGTCATGCCCTTATGCTGATTACCTTCATGTAGAACAAGAAGTATTGACTAATGAATGAATGATGTGCAGCCCCTAACCCTTCCAGAGCAGCCTTAAAGAGCACTGTCTTTAATACACACATTCTTCTTTCTCTCTCTCCCCTCTGCAGGCTTCTCTGCAGAATGTCAAGCAAAGATCGACACATTGATTCCAGCTGTTCGTCGTACATCAAGACGGAACCGTCGAGCCCCGCCTCTCTGACGGACAGCATCAACCACCACAGCCCCGGTGGCTCCTCCGACGCCAGCGGGAGCTACAGTTCCACCATGAATGGCCATCAGAACGGGCTGGACTCGCCTCCCCTCTACCCCTCGGCCACAGGGCTGGGGGGCAACGGGCCGGTCAGGAAACGGTACGACGACTGCTCCAGTACCATTGCTGAAGACTCACAGACCAAGTGTGAATACATGCTGAACTCGATGCCCAAAAGACTGTGTTTGGTGTGCGGTGACATTGCGTCAGGGTACCACTACGGAGTGGCCTCCTGCGAGGCCTGCAAGGCTTTCTTCAAGAGGACGATTCAAGGTTGGTTATTTGTTAATCTTGCTTTCTTTTGCTCAGAATGAACATGTATGGTCTTGGGCTGAAGCCTGTTAGCACTTCAGACCGTGCCTTTTCATTCTTCGTACTGCTTGGTCCTACAGATGTTGCTCGTGAAGAAGCCCCTTTGGGCTTCTTTGGGAGCTCTGCCTGTCACATGCCATGTTTATTTTGATTCCAAAAAATGGAAAAGCGCTGGAGCTAACCAGTGGATGTTCAGATTTGTTTTCTCTGAGAGTTTGTCTGGATTCCCGTAAATGATTGTTGCAAAGAAAGTGGAGCATTTTCTGAAGGTTGTCATGGACGCCTCTTGAATACGCCCTGTGGCTGGCACACAGGATTGTGCTAGTGTGTTGCTCCTAGATAGACCGCTACTGTACTTAAATTGTCACAGAAATCTAGTTTATATTTGTGAAAGAACCAGTGCATGTGAAATTGGAACAAAAATGCAGTGGTGTAGTGCTTTGTGCATATCAGTGTATTGATAACTGGTCTTTCACCCACTATATACAGTGACCTTAAATGAATTTGTCAAATAACTGTAAGATCACGTTCTAAGGAGAGTAAGTTGGCAGCTTTTGGTCTCTGCTCAGTATTTTTTACTAATCTGCTCTTGATACCTATTACAAATATGCCACATATTTTGGCATAAATTAGTACAAATGGGAAAATTTGCATGACTGCTTTTTCTAGCTTCAGAACCTATGGAGACAAAATAACCTTCTACTTTGATTTAGATATCATCCGTTCAAGTAAAATTGAAGGTGCTTTATTTAAAGAACATGAGGCCAAGCTTGGCCTGTGCAGGAATATAGTGTCACATTAAATTAAACTCAGACTTCAGAGACTAAAATTAGGTTGCTAAGTCCAAATTTAAGCTTCTCAATAAAACCTGCTTGATTTTCATACATGTTGAGCACCTGAAATTCTCAGGAAAGGCAATGCAGTCTGGTTATATAGTTTTCTTTTTAAGAATGAACATAAAGTGAGCTTCAGTTTGTAATTTTATATATCCCAAATTAAAAAAATGTTTGGTCTTAAGTATAGTGCTTCCATATTTAATGTAAAATTAGTAAGGAAATTGATTTATATATTGCTGAGGCAGTGGCCATTTTATTCTTCTCTCTTCCACTTTGCTGCTGGGGAGATTTGAGGCTTTTACCAGCATGAAGACCCCATTTTATGAGGGAAATCCAGACACTCAAAAGAAAGATTATACTTCAGTTGTTCTAATGGAGCTGAGTGTTACACTGTTGGCAACCAGTAAACAAAGATTCTTAATGGTGGCCGGGGTTTATATGTAAAATAAGCACACATACAGAGACAATTTGCTCATTTCAATTCTCTGTATTGGAAAAAGTAAAAAGAGGTAGGTGATTTCACTTGACCTTCAAGAACATTTTCAGAAAAGCTCAGAAAATGTTTCTACTGAAGCAATTTTTATTTTTTGGTTGCTAAACTTCAAGCACCAATTTCAACTAGCAACTCTGTTTTTATAAATGGTCTTTAATTGCTGTGTAATAGCTGTCCTACAGGACTGAATTGATGCGCGATTATTTTAGTTGCATTTTGAGCACCAAAAAAACTGCTACAGAAACAAAACCTGATTGAAGTGTTGACTTCTGGCAGTAATAGGTAACCTGCAATTTTACACCACACCACAGACAGAAAGTTTCTGGGCATGGGAGCACAAGGCAGAGACGTCATCCTCCAGATTAGCAACCTGGACTTGGCCACGCAGCTCAAGTTAGAACTGGCAGCTGTGCAAAAAGTCTCAGTGCGGTTGGAGCACGAGCTGCATCAGCAGGTGACAGTGCTGTGAAGACAAAAAAAAATGCAGCAGGGCAAAACCAAGCATTGAAAAGAAAAGCCATAATGAAGAAACTAAGAATAGGAAGTACATTACCCATCATAATGTCATGGCAGCATCTTTAGCAATGGTCCTGACTAAACTGGCACAAATACTGAGAATTTTCAGGTACCATCCAAAATAATGGAAGCTACTTGGGTGAATCAAACCATGGGTTTTGGTAGGTGACAAAATGTATAAAAGAAAAAAGGTGCTTCCTCATGATTTGAATGGGAAAATTCTACCTTTAGGCTTGCATGAGGAGTAATTCCCCTGAGGTTTTTTGTTCTAATTGATAAAATTTAGTTCCAGTGCTTTGGAGGTCATTCCTCCCTGTACTGTTTCATTTCCTTGTTCATATAATGTTCCTTCTCTCTCTCTCTCTCTGCTTATTTTTAAAATGAGTTTGCTGCTGCATTACTGCAACTAAGAAAACAGGAGAACAGAAACAACAGGCAACAGGCTTTGAAAGACAGAATAGAAAACCAGGTGTCAAATATTGTACCTGTGCATATGTAGGGATATCATGTTTCCGCTCAAAGAATTTCTTACTTTAAATGCTAATAGCTTAATTGTGATGAGTACTTTATTATAGATTCAATGAAAAAGAACATAGGACTTCCCAAACCCTTGTTGATCATTCATCAGTTTACTAAATTAGCTCAGACTTGTAGATCCTCAGTGCTATTCCTTTTGAAATCATGGGCACAACTGCCCTGACTTCAGGGAGAGGAAGGCTGAGCTGATAAAGTCAGATTATGAAGCACATCCTGTGTTCGTGTAAGGCCTGATGTCCTTTCCACTGAGTCAATGGGAATCTTTCCATTCCAGAGGAGTCTCTTGAGGTCTCAGCAGGTGGAGGCCACAGGCAGCTGCCCAGAGAGCCAGCACAGTTATTTGTGCACCACCAGCATCTCACACAAGATAGAAGCCTCACAGGGCACCTAGCAGCTCCTACACAAGGCAAATATCACTCTAATGTAGAGTATACACCCGTTTTTAAGGGTAATGGAGATTGTCATTCCCTTTCCAACTTAGCAGTTTAGTCTAAATAACATCCAGCCTCCTGGAATCAATTCCTGCTTATTTCCTTAAACATTAAGAAATTAAATTAACCCTGTTTTGATGTATAAGAAGGAGTAATTTTGTCATTTTAGAATATATATTTGTTATCATAGCCCAAAAATAGGTTTGCAGTTTTGGTAAAGTGTGCATAATTATGATAAAAATCAATAATATTAGAAAAAATTAGAAACAAGCAATTTCCTCGCTAAAAAAAATGAAAGAGAACGAACACACCAAAAAAGAGCTCAATATATAAAATTGGTGTCTTCTTAGGTCATAGTAGAATGCAGTGATGTTCTGCCCCTTTTGTGAGATATAAGGTATGGAAGAACTGGATGTTCTCTCTGCTCAGCCTAGCACTCACTCAGCTGCAGCTCTCAGTTTGCTTCTGTGATAATTTACATGGTGGCTGATTGCAAGTGTCTCACAGAAATACACACACAGCCAAATCTTCCCAAAATTGGCTTAACATCAGGGATGGTAGAAAATAGCAACAACTAAAAATAGTTACAGGTCTATTGATTTTTAGGGTCTCTTCACAGTTTTTGCTGTGCACTGTATTATCTTGAAAACTCTGAGCTTTCATTAAAAGAAAGAGGAGAAAAAAAAGAATTTTCAGTTGTCAGCTGGGTTCAAAGTCTTGTGTTCAACACAGAGGTCTTGTACTTGCTAGATATTTTGTAGTGAATATTTAATGTAAATATATTTATCATAATTTTGGTCAGTTTTGGTCAGTTATCATATATACTAGTAAGTATACATTTTCATTAATCATATGTAATTACTCAGTGTTCATAACTTAAACATTTCAGCAGGTGGATTGAACTGGTATTCTTGCTTTCAGGAGAGGGCTGAGATGATATGACTTTCAGGTTCAAGACAGATTATTATCCTGTTTTATGTTAGCTTTTATCTCTCTAAACTAATGGCCTGCATCTAGAAGACTTTCATCCTCCCTCGTTCCAAATTGTCCAGACTGCTGTCTTTGGACTCTTTAAACTAGCCTGAAAAGACAATGTGTAAAGCCTGCACATTCCTCATAAGGCTTCTCACAAAAGTCTCAGATCTTACTTATCATTTCCTTCGATATTGTTTGAATTTTCCCCACAAAAGCTAAATATTTTGCATTCAGTAGTCTTTGTTCTTGAATTATTACTTTTTTGGGGTTTTTTGTTTATATGTTTATTTTTTGAGGAAAAACTGTTGCATGAACAGCAGTGAGGCATCAATGTTCTGTGTATACACAGGGTGAGTAAAGCAGTAGTTGGTAAGAAGCCCTGCAGTCAAACCCTCACTGTTTTATCATTTCATCCCTGAGAGTTGCTGCCTGTCCATGTCTCCTAACACAAACAGGGAATACTCTATCCTTGAAATGCTGTTGTCTTCTGCCATCTCATTCTATGCTGCTCAGCTAAGAGCCTTCAGCTCTACAGTTCTGCAGGGATGTTCCCGTTGTCTTCAAAGCCTGCCCAAACTCTCTGTACTTTGTTCAGCTCTCTGGTTACTCAGAGTTGTTTTTAATCCCTCCAATGTTCAGGTTTTTCAGTCCTGTTTAGAGTGTTGACCCATTATTGAGCCAGTTTGAACTGTAAATATGCAAACACTTTACAGTAAATACATTTTTATTTTTCAATCAGGAAGTTTTAATCAAGAAAGGTAGAACTAGGTATGTACATTCAGATAAGGCAACATAAAGTTTGATTTGAAGTTGCATGTGACTGAAGTGGCTTCCAAAGGGTATTTTGCATTTCTGAAAGCTGTCTTCTGTAATACATTTTTGAGGAGGAAATGAAAGAAAATCAAACAAGATTTTATGGCTTTTCAGCTTCTATGCTGATAGCTAAGATTATTGTTGTTTTATAGAAGGGTAGGGTGGAGGCTCCCATCTTGGTGCACTGGCCTGTGGACCTTGGCTCTGGTGCAAAGATGGCAGCCCTCCAGTGAGCTGAGCACTAAATGTCACCTGAATCCATCATTACCTGATCTAATCATTCACCTTCCTTATATAAGTGGAAGTCTGTGCATCAGCACTTCTTTCAAAGAATATTTTAAGCAAGCAGTGATAGATATCTTGCATTTTCCCCAGTTTCTCTGTGCCTGTGGGCCAGCCAGACTAGCAAGCGAGCATTTTTAATTCCTTCCAACACATCTCTTTATCCTGTCATAATGTCATTGTGTAGCTGTAGCAGCTAAACAAGATGAGACAATAAAATATAAACATGGTGAAATCTCAGAACCAGCTTCTCAGAGAGAAGCTTAAAAGTATACAGATTGTTCTATCTTTTTTTACTATCTCTGCTTTCCTTACAACCTTGAAAATTGTAATAAGCATTTAGATGATTTGGGAGTAAGAATGAGCATCCTGATTGGTGCATGGCTATTTTGAACCCCTCAGAAATAATGCAAAAGAGATGTGATTTACAAATAATGCTGGTACACTAGTATGTATCAATGCCATTATAATTAGGTCTGCATCTTGTTTTGTTATAAACATCTCTGAAAGCCTCCAGCCCACTTACAAAGCTCTGTCTTGTTTGAAACCGGAGACATGAGAAATCTCAGCTAGCAAGTGATTTATGTTAATGTTTGTATAACTTTTTAATGACCTTTTTTTTCTGGTGTGAAAATGATTCAGTTTGCAGCTTTACAGACTGAGATACTCTGTGTGCTTATAAACAAACAAAGACAATCCTCCATGCTATCCTAGTAGAATGGATCAAAATTGACCTAGATAAAATACCAGTTGGGACCAAACAGAGATAGTTCAGTCTTTCTGACTTGAACAGCTCTTAAGTGACTACCAGGTAGCAGGGGATCAGTTCCCTCTGTGCCTTCAAAGCATTTGTTCACTTTAAAGGTGACCTAAATGCCCTTCATTTCTTGTGAATAAGTTGAGTACAGGGGGATTCAAAGGTAGTTGGACCGTTACAGATTCAACACCCGCTAATACCAGTCTGATACTGAAAATTATGGTGACTTTTTATGATGCTGGAAACCAATCTACCTAAAGTTAGAGGCTGATATAAGACTGTCATGTAATCAGAGTAGCCAGCATCACCTTTACATTTTTGCTTTAAATCATCATGTTGCTTTCTAAGAATTAAAAAAAAAAAGGCAAGTTCTAAATATGTTTTAGTTCTCTAACACAGTACACTGATTTCTTCAAAGCAATTCAACATAATGACTTCACTAAAAATGTACTTTTAAGCTGTTCATGTCCCTCTGTCAAGCACCATGTTTAAAAACTAGCTGCTATTCCTTAGTTACTTACTCTAACAGAAAAGGCAACATAAGCAAGAGATCAAACATAACCCTTCATACACAGTCCTGTCATCTTGAAAAGATACTTGAGACATTTGGGAGCCAAATTTTTAAATGTTCTGTAACTCTGTGTGTACACTATTGTGTCTGAAGTCACCTGGGTGAAAAGCTGTGAATACAGTCAACTTTATGCTTAATCATCTCCAGATGACCTGTAGCAGAATTCATGGTAGGTCTATAATTCATAGAGCTTTCTTGCAGTATCAGGTGAATCTGTCTGAGGATTTGTCAGGCAAAACTAGATTCGGTTATTTATGTTCAAATCTGGCCTCATTCCAGCCTGACCCTACTCTGAAACCTTACCGATGAGGGTACTTTTACATGTGAAAATATTTACTCAAATTCAGCTAAGTTTTGACTGCAAAATAGAGAGCAGAGTCTGGAAGAACTGAAACTTTAGCCTGAGAGAAAATATTTTTACTTTCCTCAGTTCAGCTTCATTAAGACCTATAAACATGGAAAAGATTTTCAAGTCTGGGACTTGTTTCTCTGTCCTTCTATTCAGTTAGCCTGTTACTCTTGATTTCCAAGAGCTCCTCATTCTCAGATTCTCAAGAGCTATTCTTTTCTGTTCTGGTTGGATTATGTATAAAGGTGTAACCTAACATAGTGAAATTCACTCTCTGTGTTAGCTTAGATTCTCCTGTGTCTCTCTCTCTCTCTCTCTCTCTCTCTCTGAGTTCTCTTTATTAAGTCCCAGAAGCCCTATGGATGTAATCCTGGCTCCTTTCCATTTCTGGAGTTTTGATGCATAGCAATGCACAGGCGAGCAGATGTATTCCTTTGGGTCTGTCACCCAGGAAAAGAGAGCATGAAGGGGTACCTGAGATAAACTTCACTGCAGAAAGACTTAAATCCAGTTAAGCAGTAGTCTCTATGAAGAATGAGAACACTTCAGTTTTGAAATAAAAGCTTTTGAAAGAAAGGTAGTAAGTTAGAAAATGTGAAAGAGAAACTTTGGGAGAAAAATGGAACTTTATTGAACTGAAATGCAGCTTCATGAACAGATTATAGCAGAAAATTATTACATTGAAGGAATGTTGGTTCATTTGGTTTTTTCCTTCTTTTTTCCTTCTGAGCCTACATTCCCACACAGCAAAAGTTTTGGTACTGATATCTTCAGTATTCCTCTTGCTTTTTTAAGTGGCTCATGCCTATTTTTTCCAAACACCTTTTCACCCTGCACTTAAGTCTTCCTCATAGCTTTTACTTGTCCAAAAATTTCCTGAGCATACTTCAATAGCTTGTAGAAATCCTTTTACATCTTGGTGTAATATTGCAGTATGAAAAAGGAAATAAAGCTTCTGCTAGGACTTGATGTCTGTTCTATTTTTGTCAGTATTGGTAGAAGAGAGACCCCTGTTCCAGCCTGTTTCTAGAGCCAGCTTCTCACTTTTAATATCTGGGATGTTCTGAAGATGTGTTGATGACAATAACTTCTACCAAGGCAGGAGGCCCAGTGCTTTCAGTGACCTCCTCTTTGCCGTGGCTCTTGCTTGACCTGCCACTTTTAATGTCACTGTCAATTCTGTGCAAGAAATGGCCAAAATGGTTTTGAGAATCTTGGCTAAATCCACTCAGTTGCCTGACTTGTATAGCCATTGAGTAAGTCCCTGTACCACAAAAATTGTTCCTTCTTCACTGCTCACAGTTCAAGTAACATCCAAACGTCATCTGTGAGGTAAAAAAGAAATGGTACCTTGACGCATTTATCCTGAGCTGTGTGTGATGTGACTGTCTAAAGCATGTAAAATTGGAGAGCTGCGTATCCAGGGTAAGTTTTAGCAGCTCACCTGCTATCTCAGGATCAAATGGCGTCATGTTTTCAGTTTTTCAGCTGCTATTGGTAAGCACAGTGTTTTAGAAGTATTTTCTCATCTTTCGGCTGGGATACTAAAATTTAACAGACCAGTAGAAAAGGAACTAGTTTTAAATAAACATTCCTCAGCACATGAAAAAAGAAAAGGGGCTTAGACTGGTATAAATCCCATTATATTATTCTAGCACAGGGAAATGTGTTTGGGGAGTGAAGATTTGACATATATTTTTATTTTCAAGCGTCACACTAATTTATATTACTCAGCCCTTTAACTGCCAAACTGTAAAAGTCCATTACGCTACTGAAAGGAATAAAAATTATCCCCTGGCACTTTAGGCAGGAGTTTTACATATATGCTGTTATTCTATCAGCCAGCTAGCTGCACGATTCTATTAAGGAGTAAGTGAGAAAATTATATTGCCTGCAAACTAATTCTACAAAAGACTCTGAAATAAGTAATCAGAGCCCAGTTCTTTCTGAAAAGCAGCCAGGAGATATTATAAATCGCTCAATCGCTCTTGTCAGCCCAGTTTAAAGACCCGGAGCTGCCATGTTGATTTTGTTCACTGTGTAACACAACTTCCTCTCCAGCTGTTGACAGGACTGGGGAAACTCAGCTTTTACTATTCCTAGCTGCTCAATTTCAGCCTCTAGCATCTTGAAGTAAGTAAAGAATTGATAGAGATTCCTTCTGGATCTTCCTCTGAAATAAAATGCAGATCTGAGTATCTTGAATGGAAATTCATATCTAGAAGTGAATAAGAAATTATGAAAGCTCTAATGACCTGGAATGTGCAGTAAATTCAGGTTTTTAATGAAAGTAAATCCACAAATACTTGGAGTGCTAGGTAAAATCCCATTTAGTATGATATAGATATCCACTGCATCTACATGTGCTCTGGAGGCAAAGTGTTTGTTCCTTGAACCCTTACTGCAGTGCAGCCCCGTTCTAAAATGCTGGAACCACTTTATGAGGTCAGCTGTGGTCATTGCTAAGATGTGGATCTTTGTTTCTATTCCTGTAATTCTGCTGAGCTCGTTGGAGGAATTCTTTGTAGCATCTTCATCTTCCAAGTTCATTTTACAACACCAAAAATTGAGTGTCCGCTATAAAATACAAGTCATTAAAGAAAAGCAGTTTAAATTGAAAGGAGATTCCCCCTGTAAGCTAAAGTATTGGAATCCAAGTGACTAGAATAATAGCTCCTTATAGCATTCTTTAGGTGTCAAGAATTTGCAGGAAAAGTAAGTTACACTGTGCCTGCTGCAGACTGTTGCATAGTTTGCAAAAATGTGAAATGTCAGGGTATGGATTAGAAGTGTCTGCATAATGAAATGAGCAATCTTGCGTTTATCTTTCTGGTTCTGAATGCTGCTTCTTGGTGTTGGCACCTGTACCTTTGTATCTTGGGATGGGATCTCTTGATACAATGAGACTATTCCACCTGCCCTGGTAGAGAGCTTTGCTTCCTGAAGTTCTCTGTTATAATCTTGATCTTGTTTTTGATCAAGATCGTTTCTGACCTTGTGCAAAGGTATGTTTGTCTTTGATCTTGTGCAAAGCATTTCTGATTCCCTGTTTCTCCTTTTTTTTTTTTAAGATAGGAATGGTAATACATTTATAACTGTAGTGTAATGAAATTCATTAGATACAAATTGTGAAAGATTTGAAGGTCTTCCTGTGTAGTGGTTGTGCCTTTCTAAGAATGCCTTGTTAGAAGGAGAGGATAATGTGAATCCTTTTTTAAGCTTGCCCTTACCATCATTTTCTACCTATCCTTCCAAAAGTGTTATTTCCTAACTTTTCTAATGTGTATTGGAAAGACCTTTTGCAGGAACTGTTGTGCTGAATTCCCTACCCACCATTTCCTTCAGTTTCTGAAATAGCTTTCTCCACAGCAGCTAAGAAAGGGGAAAAGGACTAAACTGCTTTGACTTTTGTCATTAGCATTCAGGCATACCAAGATCAGTTTCACTCACCAGCATTGCTAACTCACTCATGCAGCAATGTCCAGGGGGAAGAAAGCCTGCAAAGGCTTGAAAAGGTTGTGCCAGATGTGCTGGTTGTGTTGGCAGAGTGCACATTTTGCTATGCAGACCTCCTTTATCATAAGTACTTAAGCAATTTTCAATAGATGTAAGTGGTTTAAGTATTACTTCCTGTTGAATTAGCAGTTGCTGAGCATTTGAGTCTTTGTGCAATCCTGCAATCCACTAATGTGATATTTAATGAGGAGACATCAGTCTGGAGAAAGGTAGTCAATATAAATCAGTGTTTACGAAGTGTGATTAACTCTGAAATATTTCATCAATGCTGTGGTCCCAGACAGACTCTATGCTAATTATTAGAACCTGTGCATGTTTCAGGGGACTTTGATGGACCCCAAGTGCAGCAAACATGGAGCAGCAAAATTGCGATTATGCTCGGACTGTCTCTGATGACAATTTATGCATTTGGTGTGATGACCTCTTGCTTCCCAAGAGGGCAATAAACAGAATGCATTTTCATTAAGATACTAATGCACTTTATCACAGGGCGAAGAGGTTAGAAAATAAAGAAATACCTTTAAAGCAAGATGTGACAGACTGATTGGGAAGATACTTTATTTGAAAGTCAGTTTCCCAGTGTAACTTCCAGCTGTTGCCAAGTCTGTCATACTGGATGTAATGTTGGGCTATGGGATGCATGGCTGGGCAGATGAATAAGCTGAGCTGAGCTGTTTTATGAAAAGTGCAGTGGTACCAGGGCAAAAGAGAACAGATGTTCTCGCATTTGGACTTGGATACCCAAAGATGTGATTTAAAAAAAGTAAACTGCTCTTGTATTTTACTCGTTCATTTGCGAGTTCTTATTTTCTGATTTTTGAGGAGAAATAATATGAATTAAGCAGTAGCAACAAAGAAGAAAAGAGGCTGCTTTGCCCATGATGAAAAGGGCTCACATTTAAGGATGGAGCTTGTTGTAGGCCTTAAGAGGGGACCTGGGAGAAGCAGGGGCAAAGGCAAGCATCTCTTTTAGTTTTTGCTATTCTGGCAGCTTGGCAGGAATGATCCTATTCCTGATGCCTCTCAGTACAAGAACTTGGTCAAAAGTATAGAGAGAAGAGATGTCCTGGAGCAGAGATCTGGCCTGGTAGTTGCAGAACATGCAAGATGTGGTGGTAACAGTCCCAATAAGTCCTGCCTTATGCTCTTTGCCAGCTGTAGTGGAAGAAGGGTGAATTCTGTGGTACCTGTTATAGTTGATTATGCAGTAAAGCAGTCCTCCTTCTGAATTCTAGGCAAAGAGAGACTAATGAAATTGGCTAAAAAGGAAAATAAAGAGTGCTCAGAGAAGGAGCCTAAGCCTGTGGCTTGGTACAGAAAATAAATGACAAAATGTCTTTCTTCTCTCAGCAGGAATAACATACATGAAGGATTTTCCTAGGGACCATATTTGGAGTGAGGCACAGACTCACATTACTTATAGTTTTGTATATATTTCTTTCATGTAGATGTCTAGATTTTAAAAAAAGGGTGAAAAACTTCATCTTTTAACTCAGCTATTTATTTTTACTTGAGAGCCGTTTCCTTTCTGTAGCTCTGCTTACTCTTGATATGTTCTAAAATTAAATACAAAGGCAATTGTATGAGTACTTTTGTATATCTGTTGTGTTGGTCAGTCAGTGAATCTGAGCACCTCTTCCCCTGTCTGTTCCACCACAGGTAACATAGAGTACAGCTGCCCAGCAACGAATGAATGTGAAATCACAAAGCGCAGACGCAAGTCCTGCCAAGCCTGCCGCTTCATGAAGTGTCTAAAAGTTGGCATGCTGAAAGAAGGTAAGACTGACCACTTCAATCTGTATCTCTCTGCAAACACTTGCTACAACTGTAGGGCAATCAGGAAAGAAGAGAGACTGGTGAGTGTTCTAATCAGTTATTGCAAAGGCAATTTTCATATATACTTGCTCTTTCTGACATCTGCTTCTAAGCTATCGAATCATGCTTTATCCACACAGAGTTCATCATCTTGTGTAGTACAGCAAAATGTACCTCAGCATTCAATCTCCTTCAGTAAGTAACTGATAGAATAACCATCAGAATTCCCAAAGATTTCTTTCCCCCATGCCTTATCCACTCTGTCCCAGTTCTGGCAGAAAATCAGAACACACACTGTGCCTTCCTTTTATTCAGTTTTCATTCCATCAGGACAAATGGAAAGGGTTACTTCCAATTTAAACAAGTATCGTGTGTGTGTGTGTGTGTGTGTGTGTGTGTGTGTGTGTGTGTGTGTGCGCGCGCACTGAAGTTACTGTAACTACACTGAAGCAAATTTTGGCACACAGAAGAGGAGAATCCACCCTCCTCCCCTTTTTTTTCCTAAAAGTGTCTGAGAACCCTGCCCCTCACTGTAAGTATATATTGAATGTTTTAATTCATCAATTACATTTTGAAGCTATTGAATGCAAGAAAATATACTCAAGAAATGATGCTGTCTTACCTGGAACCTGCTTCATCTATGTGACACAAAGAGGTGATTCCTCAAATCTTGGTTGCCTGCTATGCACTTACATTGTTGTTAATGTATATGCAAGAATACACTTGTAAGTGCATGTATTACACACGTTATTATTTTAGGGCACTGTCACCACCAAGAAAGATGCCATGCACTTCTGAACTAGATAAACATTTGAAATAAAATCAGCATAGTGTTCTCTAAGTATTGTATCCAATAGAGAGTACTTTGTGTTAAGCAACCACTTCAAAACAATCCTGTTCAATTTTGCTTTGTCAGTGCTTGAAAACTCAGCTTTAATAACTGGCTGATTTTTGTAAATGGGTTGGTGGTAATGCAAAACAGGGTAAGTATGCAGCTGTTGGGGTAAAAATCCAAGAAACAACATAAACCAGTGGTGAGATGATGGACAAATTAGGTCTATCACGCACCTACAGACATATTCTTATTGGATTATACTTACTAAGAATAAACCTTGTTCTGTGCAACTGCTTTGGCAGATGCTATGATCCTGTGAGCCAAATCCTGCTGTCCTTAGTCTTACTTGAGCAAAACTCCTGTCAGATTCGATGGAGATTTTGCCTCAGTAAGAGCGGCAGGATTTGACCCTCTCTTCAGTGGTTATGGGAGAGTTCTTACATGCCAAAATCCTCCTATAACTGACCACTAGGAGCAGTCTCTTGAAGGTGAAATTATGATGCTTAGATAAACTGTAATAAGAAAGGGATGACTGGATATGGCACCTTTTGAAAAGGACTGTGCTTCTTAGCATCTTTTCTTAGTAAGTTAAGACCCTGTATCACCAGTTACCTAATATACAGATATATTGAGCAACTTCTTTGAAAATGAAACAGTGCTACCAAGAGCACGTGCAGGTGAATTGATTTAATCCTTTTCCTCTGAATTTTGAGGGCACTATTGTACATGCATTAACATGCATACGTTTTAAAAAATCTAGGCTGTGTGCAGCTTCTGGGACTGCAAGAGGAAGTTGTCTCCTCTGCAAATGAGTAATTATCTCAGCAGATTTGTGTGCAGATTTACTGTTTCTGCATACAATTTTGTTAACTGAGATAATTTAGTTGGATAATATAGATGTACATTGCGAGTAATATTTTTTTGTTTGAATGTTCATCGTCCATGGATTCAAATAATTCACACAAGTTTTCTTAATAAGAATTGCATGAATTTCCTACTCTAAACAAACATGCCTTTTTCTAAATCGCAAAATAACTAATCACTTTGAAAAGACAGTGTTGTTTATCTACCACCTATTTTAACAACCTGCAAGAACATATAAGGGCATTTTATTTTTCCCCCCTTTAGTGGCCACTTTTTAAATCATACTGATTCACAGTACATTTGTAAGACTGTATTTGTAGTAAAGATTTTTTTTTTCTTGTTGGAAGGTAGTTTTGGAGCTGGATGTTGTTATTCTAACCTACAGGAAAGTCTGGAGATGACTTCTTGACTTGGACCACATCCTCTATGTACAAAATTAAGAAAAATAATGTACTGACTTCTTGCATGTGTAAAGTGGTATAAATTTATTGATTAGCATGGACTTAAAATAAGCTGAAATTATTCTTGCTGCATCTCAAGTGTTTCTTTATGTACAGACAAGGATTTCAGTCTCATGCAGCATATCAGAGATCATGCTGCAGTAAATCTATTCAAATGTAAACCTGTTCAATTCAATTACCAGTTTATAATAAAATTTGCTGCTGCAGCCTCCACGTTTGTCACAGCAGTCTCTACATGCTGATGGCACAGCATGCCTGGAAATTGACAGCCTAAATCTATTTACAAAAAAAATTTAGTTGCAGACCTGAAATAAAATCAAGTTTAAGCAGCTTTGAGAGGAGCATCACATTCCTTACAAGAACAGCACATCTGCCAGGGTGCATCTTCTCCAGAAATCTTACCTTGTTTGTGGGGAGTTTTCTTGTGGAAATTTATCCTTAACAAATGGTTTTAAAGTGTAATCCAAAGTGAAACAATTATCAGATATTGTGCTTCCCTTCACATTGGAAAGGACTTTAGTACATTGTCATTTTGTGAATTGTCATATGAATTTCATGGTAGTAATCACAGTGCCTGGAAAAAGATTTTGATTTTAGCTTTGCTTCTAGGGCAGGGTCCAAACACCACTTATAACAAATGTATAGGATAGCTTCCCTTATGACATCTGCATGTTGAATCATTTATGTGACAAGATAATGGTGTTTTTCATCAAGCATCCAGTGTTTCTGTGGGAGACCCAGTGTTAGGGTGGTGGGGCTGTGTTTTGGGGTCAAATCCTGGGAGGTTTCTGGTCACATGAAGTACAAGGTGGATTTCTGGTCACATGAAGTACAAGGTGGAGTAGGCATTTTCGGTACATTTTCTCATGGATCTTGGTGGGGCTTAACCAGCAGCACCTAAATTAAGATTCTTAATAATTTTTAGGATGTGGGCCAGGAGCCAGAGAAGGAATGCTACAGCAATGTCAGGCTGGGCTGGACTGGGATTGAGGCCCTGGCTGCATCTCCTGTTCAGTATCATAAGAAAGTTTGTACAGACTGATCTGGAGGAACACATCATTTTGGTTTAGCCCATAGAGTTTTACTTAAAAAACGCATGTTTGGGTCTGTGGATAGGTTTTGAGGATGTTGTACTTCATACTGTAGCATTCAGCAGAGGCTGATGAGCTTTTAGGCACAGGACAAATACGAGAATGTGGTGTTTTCATTTACTTTTCTAGGTAAGGGTTATTAGCAACAAAGCAGAATACATTGCACTCAAAGAACAAAATTTACCTTTTTCTATATTTAATTTTGTGTCAGTGTTACAAAAAATCAGGTTTTCAAGTATCCCAATTGATTCTTCCACAGAAATGCAGTTTCTTTGACTGTACTTTTATTTTGGTGCATTGTCTCAGATTTATGAGAACAGCTGAAACAACATTAAAGATTCTTGCATAGTCTAAGGAGAAACTTTTCAAATGTAGAGATTTCTTGAAATAATATTGAAATTGCTAAAGGGTGCAGGGAGACATGTACAGCAATTTGCCCTTTTTAAAAATGAACATTTTTAAGACATTCAGTAGTTTTCAGTTCTGTTGGTTTATAATTCAGTTCTGTCTTTAAAGTTTGGCCTTTCAAACTCTTTGGAAGCCAGTGATTATTTTGCTTCAGATGGTAGAATTAAATCTGTGCTCATGTGCAAGGTTGGGTATTTTGGCCATTTCCCTTTTTATACAGCTAGTTGGATGAGAAAAAGGGGTTGATTTTTTTTCTTTTCTAAGAAGAAAAATTGGATGTAAAACTACATAAGATGGTATGGGGAGTCTTGAGTAGCTATTTGATTTTTTTTTCTATTGCTAGGTGATCTGAGTAGAATTCAATATCTAATCTTTAATTAGTACTATTTGCCTATTAATAATATTTGTGGGACTATTTACTAGCATATGCTTGTGGTAGAAGATATTATTCCAAGTTTATTATAGTTTATTATATATAGCTCCAAAGAGCTTCCCATGTGAAATCATTCCAATGGAGGAATTATTCCAAAATAAAATCACTTTTTGTTTCAGATGCAGCATTTGTATAACTGTTTTTACAAGAGGTTATTCCATATGTTTCAGTTTTCTCCATAGAGGCAAAGCCTTATCCTCAGTTTTACCTGCCCCTGTATTGTAGGAAGGTTAAAAACTACAGTTCAGAGGGGAATCTGTTGAGTGGCACTAATGCAGCTTTTAGACCATCTGGAATGCTGTATCCTGTTCTAGCTCTCACAGTTCTGTCCAGTACTAGTTTGTATTTCTTACAGGATTGTTGATACCAAAACATCTCCCATGTATCTCTCATTCTGGTATTTGGGTGTTTTCAGAACGTGTTATGGACTGTGTGCAGTGGCTGATCTGCATTGCTTGTTATTTCAGAAAGTCTAGTTACTAAATGAGTGATACATGGAAAAAAAATGAAAGTTTATATAAACAGTAAAGTATACCAAAATGAAATGGCATGGGTCACTTCATGTAAGTATATTTGTATTTTCCTTAGGAATGGATGGCCTTTACAAATTATCATCAGTCACTTGGTACCCAGTTAGAATAGGCAGAGTAACAAAATTCCAGTTTAATTAGTCCTGCTATTACAAATGAGAAGCCAGATCCTCACCAAGTATTAACAGAGGCTCTTCGAGCTTTGTTAGATTGCTGCTCGTTTGGCAGGTTTGGCAATCTGTGCAATGGGGAAATCAGCAATATACCTTTTTGTGTCTGTGAATCTTCACAGTTGCTTGTACATGAGCCATCATTAAGGCTCTAAAAATGTTCAGAAACTCTCTGAGCTTTTCATCTGGCAGTGCTGACTTGATGTGTAACCCTTCCCATCACAGCAGAGTGGTTTGCAGGTTGTACTTGCCCTGCTCGATGAGTAGCCCTCAACACTTCTCATTCATTACTTTGCTTGGATTTTTTGAGAATTCATCCAGCCCTCAGAGAGACTTCAGCATCCCTAGGGAAATGGTAAGGCAGTAGTTAGAATCTCCTTTGTAAAGAAATCGTGGACTTTAAAGTGTTTTTCTTTAGCTGTGATCTAAATAAAAGCAATTCCTGACAGTTTTAAAAATGCTTGAACATTTTAGATGCTCATGTAATGAACCAGAAGATTATTACACAAGTTGCACTTTTTCTGAACATGCTAAAATTGGCAGTCTCTAAAATATTTTTGCTTCACACTTTGAGAGATTTCATTCATTCAAATATAAGAATACATTTTTAGAAAGAGGTATGTGTATTTTAAAGCATAAATTACTGAGTTTATTATGGAAAGATTACCATATGAACATCTTTGGCTTGTGTTAAGCAGCAGATCGGATTAAATTATCATATTGATCCTTTCTGGCTTTGACAGTCTATGAAAATGAATCCAGTAGAGCAAGGAGAACGGGCAGCTTGAGTTTGGTCTTACGTAAAGAGATGCGTGATATGCAGAGGAGCAGATTAATGGATTCGCTCTCAAAATAATAAATAAAACTAAGCAATCTTCTTTATGACTAAAATTGTGTTATCACCTATGATTTGAGGGTAGTGAAAAAGCCTGCTTAATAGGATTCCTTCTAACAACATCTCTTTTGAAAAGACCTGTGCATCAGACATTGCCAAGGTAAATTTCTCTTACAAGTCTAATACCATTAGTCTGCCAAGACGAAAGCAGAAATTATTGCGGATGAAGTTTTAGTTTCTGCTGCCTTTAGAAATCAGAACAAAGGAAAGGAGAAAGCATTAATGGTATTCAAAGAAAATATTTCTGTACAGGATGACAGTTAATAGAGCAGCAGTGACCTCAGTGATATTTCTTATGCTCTCTATCGTAATATTACACTTAAGGAGCTTCTCCATTAATGCAGCATATTAAACAAACCTCCTGTGTTATAACATCAAGAGATAACATAGCGTGTCTTCTGTTGATGTCTCAGCTCTCTTCTGTGTTTCAATGTATTATGAAGGAGTTTGGTTTCTAGTGCAGATTTTTTTTTAATTGTTTCTTTTCCTCTCCTATTCCTTCCTTTCCTCCTTTCTTCTCTTCCTTCCCCATTCACCCATTCCCCCCCTTTTCTTCCTCCCTTTTATTTCTCCCTTTCCTTCACTTTTATTTCTTCCTTTCCCTTTTCTCTTTCCCCCCTTTCTCTTTGCACTCCCTTTCTTTCTTTCATTCAGTGTGTGCTTGGATTAATATATACTGGGACCTGTTAAATCTCCTTGGAAACAATAGAAGCTAATCTCTAAGTGCTGTTGGTGTTCATAAGTAGGCTTCTTTGCTCCTAACCAAAATGTGACCTGATAGCCCAGTTCACACATTAGAACTGACAGCCCAATTTGTCTGCCCTAAAATGCAGCTCATGACTATCCACTCTCTGTAACTGATGAAGAAGGACAAACTATTCAACTTCAGGTTAGTGTTTATAGTCAGCTCAAGCAACTAGCATTTCTATTCATCCACTAGAAAAATACCCCAGAAAAAGCAAATACTGGGGATGTGGATATTCTTCTCAACACATGAAAACACCTACAGCTCCTACCAAGTGTTGGCCTCCTGAGAAGTTTTCATGGTGCTTGTGTTCCAGTGTTGTGCCATTCTGGTTTGTGTTCTGTCTCTGAGTATTTTGGGGAACAGAACAGATATCCCAGCAGTTCACTGGACTTGCTTTTTAAATAAAATTTCTCTCTTTCTAGATAAAATTTTGTATTACTGTTGTCCCTTTATACAAATGCTTGCCTTCCACAAAAGAGAAGGTATGAAGTGGATGTGGAGAAAGCAGTATTGTTTGTAAGTCTGAGTTTGGGAACTATTTACACTTCGTGGCTTTATGCAGATCTATAAATGGGGAGGTTATTGTGTTAGCATTTGCAAATCTGAGGTCAGAGCTGTTTGCTGGCTCACTCACCAGCAGCTTCCTTGAGATTAGTTGTTAGGTTGGGTCTGTGCACACAATCGTTGCTGCTGAGAATCCCAGTGGCAGCAGTTGTTTGCAGGGTCAGACAGGCAAAGAATACTTTCAACCTAAAGTTACTTTGTACTTCTGTTAATGAGTTTGAACGATTCTGAATAGGATTAAATGTTACTGCAATTTTCTTAGTGCACATACCTCACCTATTACTTACTCAGAACTGGAAGGAGTGGGTTCTGCAGTTTCATGCGTCTACTTAAATTACTATTAAAAATTAATCACTTTGTACTAATATTTTCTCATCATAATCTGTGGTGATTAACTGCATGTCTTCATTTGTCATATTTCTTCTTTTGATCCTAAAAAAAGGAAGCAGCACTTTACTTATTTTCTAGAAAGTATTCCATTGTTTGCAAAATATGTTTGTTGGATTTAGCCCCTGTGAACATTTGCTTATGCACTGGAAGCATAGTGACAGCAATGTAAGTGATTAGGGTAGGTAGAGACAAGTCTGAAGGATGCAGGACTTTTCCCACGTTCTCACAGACAAATAGTTGCCTTTCATTTTTAGTCTCTGCCACCCATAAACACACACATCAAATGTGGCACTGCCCTTTATTGCAGAGTTCTTGAATTCTTGCACATGGGTCCTGCCTTATGTTAAGTAAGTCTCATTTTGCAAAGAGTAACGTTAATGTAATTTGTATTCTTCACTTTTTACTGTTTCTGCTGTGTGGATACTTGCATATCCCCTGCTTGAATGGAATAGGTTTAGAATCTCTGGTAGAGGTGCATTTAAGGGTAGTGCATGTCCTTATCTCTAAAGTGCCACTCTGGAGCCAAACTTTCTGTATTTTACTCCACCTTTGCCTGGGCAATACCCACAGCTCCTCAACAAGACTGTTGCTGTGTAAAATCTTTGTTGAAACAAGAGACTGTATGGTCTCTGTACGGTATGGTAGGATTATTTGGGGTGAAGGGCTGGAATGATGCAGGTGCTGGTAGCTAGAACCCATGTGGCAGATGTACAGGCAGACATCCTGCTGCTGCTTGGGATGGATTGGCACTTAAAAGCTGAGTGGCTGAGGAACTCTCTTGGCCTCTTCACTCAGTCAAAGCCATGAATGTGTTGAGAAGCAAGAAAATTTCCACTTGCAGTTGTTACATCTGATCTCATATAGTGCTATCCCTCAAATATTTCACACTTCTAAATCTCAGCTGTCTTAAAAAAAAAAGGTTAGAATCAACGTGAGTTTTGAGACATAAATGTAACTAAGCCACAGTCTTCTCTCTGAGCAGTCATTGCCCTTTTTTAAGCTGAGGAGTTATTGCAAGTGGTGAGCCTTTGCCAGTTCTACTCACTGAGTCACTGGAATATGAAGTTGGAATATTATTTCATTTGGTGTTTGTAATGTGGCTTTGGTGGTTGAAAGTCAGCAGCCTGAATTCTGAAATAAATGTGATCATCTGCAATGAATTGTCACTTTGTCAGATTTTGCCATGCTTACTAGCTATTCTAATAATAGTTCTCATCTTACCAGCTTTTTCTTTTTTCCCTTTTCTTTCTTTTTTGTTTTCTTTTCTTCAGGTATTTATATGACAGAAAAGGGAAATTATGAGGGGAGTCTGTTGTGCTCACAGTAGTTGCTTAATATAGCTATTAATCTTTATAAATGAAAAAACATAGCTTTATTTTAAACCTCAGTAGGCTTTTATTAGATAAATTATTCTGTAGAAAGTCAAACACAGCTATGTTAAATATCTACACTTACTGAATGATATCAATATTTTCCTTTTGGCTCTTTATTTTTCCAGCAAATTTAATATGTGTATCTATTTTTCTCTTAAGCATCTGGTTTACATCTCAGGATCATCGGGTATAAGATGAGAAGTCAATTTGATTTACAGTTTTAGCGTAGCAGATCCAAAATCAACATTCCATACAACTTGTTTGCATGGTGTCTTACTGCACTCCATGTTAAAACAGTTAATTATTAAAATACTTAATTAAGAAAAATTTAAATACTTTCTAAAAGAAAGTCTGCATGATACTGTCCCTTAATCAGCTTAACTCCAGTCTGTGCCCTTAGTGGCAGAATTGTTGGTGTGCTGTTTACCAGCAAAACTGCTTGACCAGCAAGAGAGAATCTTGGTAACCTGCTGCATGCTGAGCACATACGGATCCTAGGAAAAAACAAGTAGTACAAGATCATCATCATCTTTTGTCTCCTGTTCTTTCCCTCTTCAGCCAAGCATTAGTCCATTAGTACAGTGCTGTTCTTGTCATTTTTATTCAGCAATGTTAAAATCACTTCACCAATGCCCTGTCTCTTTCTAATACTCCTTTCAGTTCTGTGGCTGGGTGACTGAAGATGAGCCACATCTTTTGTTGTGATCTGAATCAATTGACAGATCAGTCTTATTTGTTCAACACTTTATAGCCACATTTTGCTTTCATGACAGTCTGCCAGATAGTGTTTACAGTGGTCTCCAGCATCTGAAGTTCCTGTGCTCTGTCTCATTTTCTTATTTTCTGTAGTTCAATCCAAGCTTTAGAAATGGGCACCTGAGATTTCATTGCATGGTCAGTCTCAGTGGATAACATTTGGGAAGAGTATCTTGTTCTAAGTCACCAGAACTGCATTTCTGGATAGGAAGTGGTATCAGTTATGGTAGGATTACTTGAGAGATGTAAATATACACTAAATACACTTTGGATCCAGACTAAGGCTACCAGCATGTTACTATTGAAGTGTTAAGAGAAGTCTTCCTCTGTACTGACTTCTCAGGTCACAAGCCACTTGCTGGTTTTCCCTGTCAAGCTCTTAATGAAAGCTCTTAAGTTTCCAATTTGAAGACAGAATAGACTGCTAAATGTCAAAATAAAGGAAAATTAATATTTCCCTTAAAAAGCAGCAGTCTGTTTTATAATACCAGTTTAAATGGATTCTTGCTCAAAGATGTATTAGAAAGTTTCTGTTGAGTTATAACTCAGGTGAAGAATTAGGCTGAGATAATAAGGGACTGAATAGAGTCTTCCTTCTCTACAACCCTCAAGAACATCATCCAAAGTCTCTGACTGTATTCAGACAAAAAGAAGTTGGAACAACAGTCTTTGCTGGTCTTCCAGCTGCTGGATGTGCCACATGGCATATTGCTTGAATCCTGCATGAGATGCAGAGGGATGCAGTAATTGGAGAACAAAGCCACAGAGTAGCTAAGATCCTTCTCTTTTCTCTTTTTATCTTCTGTAATTTTCATGACTTTCTATTCATTTTCCTCTTCTAAACCATGATTGTATCAGAAGAATGCTGATGAGAAAATAGTTGCTGTGAGCACATATCCTCCAGGCAGGTTTTTTTCTGGCCAGGTGGGAGAGAAAATAATGAATTTCTTGAGGTTTTTGTTCGTTGACTCACTGTTTCGTGAGGACTAGTCAGGCTGAATGACTGTATTTCCTTCTGGGCATCCTGGTATTGCTGGAGATATCCATCCTGGCAGGATGCATCAGCTCATCTCCAATTAAAATACTTGTTATAGAAGTATTCTTAAACACAGCTGATTAATGAAGTTAAGAAAAACATTTGAATGTAGAGTGTTAAGGCTTCCAACATTGGTGTTCCTCTCTAGGGAGGTGTGTGCAATGAGAAGGCTTTTGAAATGTTAGCAGTCCATCCCATTTTGTTTCCATTTGTTTTCTCTTATTTCCTTTTTTAATGCTGGTTTGCTGAACTAAGTCCTTTCTCCCTCTTCACTGTTTCCTCCCCCTTTATGGAATAGCCCATGACACGTGCCTGTAAAGTGGCTTCTTGGGAATTTGCAAGTCTTTGAATGTGTTATCTGATTAAAGGGATGTATGTGTCTTTAATTCTCGTCTGCAGTTTCACCTCTGACCCCATCTGTTAAAGTGGAAAGGAGCTGAGAGTCAGCAAAGTCCCAGATTCAACCCAGATAACCTACAGTGTGCACATTTGAATGCTTTAACGCCTTGGCTGCCCCTGAAAATTACATACTTAATTAAGGGACAGGTTTCACTGGAAAATGTGGAGGGTCTGATATGAGACAGGTGAATTGTTTATTTTGTTGATATGCTTAGAGGTAGGATAATTAGGTCCTGGCTTTGCCTTTTCTGTTAAAGAAGAAAAAAACATATAGAGGTGTGGTGTAAACGTGTATAAGGTCTTGTTTACACATGTGTATTTTCATTTCTGTATTATTTTAATACACTAATTTCTTGCTTACAGGAGTGAAAAGTAAACCCGCATTTCTACTTCCTTTTTGAAAAGGAAGCTGAATTACCTGGTTGGAAATGATGCTGCAGTTTTGGGTGGGATTTTTAAATATCCCCAAATAAAGCAGTAAAAATAATGTCATTGAAAGATTGAAGTAGATGACATGAGGGCCATTTACATTATATTTTGCTAATATTGTGCTTTTTTGCAGCAACAGTGTAATTGTGGCATTTCCTGTGCTTTACTAATAAATATCATAAGTGATGAGAGTATTCCCACTATGTTTAGACCTGTGGGTGTTTTGATTTTTCCTCTGGTCATTTTCTAGCTTTCAAACACTCTTAAAACTGAACGGATTTTCAGTATCCCAGATCCATCCCTGTTCTCTGAAAGCTAGAGCCAAATTCTTCCCCCACTTACATCTGTTCAACTTCGGTGGTTTCACTTATGCTATGTGGCTGTAACAATGCAGAATTTGTCCTAATCTGCCCTTTCTTTTTCAGTGGAGAGTATGCACATGCAAAGTGAACGTGAACACAGCAAGTTGAAATGCAAATAGAAAAAATGTATGTATTTTGTGTGTGTGTGTGTACACATAGATAAATAGCACACGGATAGGTTTGATAGTATATCTACTGTACATAATATTGTAAATGGTATCTTGCTGTGCTGGAATCCAGGCAATATGAGTTCAGTACTAAAGTGTTCAAGTTGCACCTGAGCTAGCTGGAGCCTGCCAGCCTCTGCAAGCCCACTGAGAGCATCTGTCTCGCCACCACCTTGCTCACGCTGTGTCCTCTGCAGGCTCTCCGATTCTTCCGACTACGAGCATAAATCATCCACCTGTCAGGAGCTCGAGCTGCCTGGATTATGCAATGCCTGCCTTCTTTTGGAGATGGTGTGAGCAGAAGATTGCGGCAAATGCTTTGCATTCATTTTAATTCCGCTCCCGCATCTCTTCAGCTTTAATGAGGGTTCAGGGTGGTGACGAGTCCCTGAGACAATGAAAGTCCTAGAGATCCAAGCGTTCTTTGTACATTTGTATGGCCTAGTTTAGATTTTCTTTTTTTTTTGGCTTTTTTCCCCCCTCCCTTCCCCCCCCACAAGAAATGAATGGCTTGAAAATTGAGGCAGAGAACTGGTACTGCACAAAGCCAGCTGTCCATAGCTCTGCTTTTTGGCCTTGTAATACTTCCCTCCAGCTGAGCAATGAAGAATTTAAAAATCAGTCATGTTTAATGTTGATTGTCCATTTGTGCTGTCTAAAGCTGCATAGTGGCTAGTTGGCTTCACTTTAAAAAAATTGTAATAATCCTTCCTTTGCATTTTATTCAGTTACAGGTGTATTGAATTACATGATCAAGGGTGGCATACCATATTGTATATTCCACATTTAAAACACAGATCCTCTATATTAAGATCTCCTTGTATATAGACTTATACTAATATAGACTTTCAGTAAAATTGTCTTATTTCAGCTTGGTAGACCTGAATTAATCAAATTCCTTATTCACTCATAATTTTCATCGTGAATTATAGACAGAATAAATATTTGTATTTATTCATCTGTGTAAGCAGAAGAAAAGAAAAGAAGGTTGGGAGACAAAAGCAGAGAAGTCCTTTCAAAGACAAATGTTGAAGATAATTTGTAAAGATAATTTGTGCCTTCACACCTGTAGTATCTGTATGCCCTTAACCTCATACAAATCCCACCAGATTCCTGCAGGTATAGCCTTTAGACTGTAGCCTTATGTGATTGTCAACCTTACGTTCTTAGTGGCCTGAAAAACACATGGTGTTAATAGTAAAATACTTAATTTTTATACTATTCAGTAGTTAGCAGGGGAAGTCCCTGTTTAACATCCTAATGCTACAGGTTTGCTGTTTTTCACCCATATTTAAGAAAACAAGCTTCTTCAATACTTTTGAAACACCTTGGGCTTGTGCAGCATGATTTTTCTGCAGCAAGTGTGTCATGAGCTTGTCAACAATTTTTTCAGGGAATATTTTTTATACATTTTGGAGAACACCTGTGATATGTAGACAGTAATAGCCCAATTTTACAATATTAAACCTCAGAGAAAGAGAACAAGAGTTGCTTAGTAAAAGTCACATGTGGTGTTGGTAGCACAGATAGAAGTGAAACTTCTGCTCTGAGGTTAATGTATCTTTCAGCCTGAGACTTCAAAGTCCAGCTGTGTCCACTCCTTTCTCACCCAGTGACTGAAAGAGAGAAAGGTTTATTGCTTGTTCATTTGGGGTTTTACATTTCTCTTTTTAACACTTCCCTTTACATGTGAGCTCCTCAATCAGCTACTGGTGAAAAGAGTCCTAAAAGGCGCAGTGAAATTAAGGGCAGCTTTTGTCAACAGGGAAAGTAAAGTGCTGTGTTTCAGTGTTCCTCTATATTTCCCATTGATATTAACAGAGGATGCTTAGACACATGGAGAGGAATCTGTGTTGCCAAAATATTCGAATTTTTCTCTCGGTGAAAATTTCCCCAGCTGACAGGTAGCAGGAGTGGCAGCTGAATGTGGAATACACAGTGTGTGGAACATGCACTCCTGAGTTGCAGCAGTGCTTGGAAGCTCTGCCTGTGTCTCCATTCTGCTGCCTTGCTCTGAAAGCCAGGGAATTTCATGCAACCTGGTCGTGCTTAACTAGGACCACACAGAGCAAGAGAGGTTTTTTAATAGGCTGTTTGGGGAAGAGTGGAGACCCTAGCGTGTGTAGACTTTGAGATCTTTACTGGGATCCTTATTTGCTTTTGGTTGTAAGCTACCCTTCCATGCCATTCCCTCCCCCCTCCAGTTTTAATTTGATGGAAAGCCAGCAGTACTGCAGTTTTATGCAAGACCTCCAGTGAACTCAAAAAATATTATTTCTCACTTTGTCTTTACAGATAACTTTAAAATTTTACGCGTCAGAACGCAGAATTATCTGAAGACGCAAATGCAGCACAACACTGACAAAATCAGATGAAAAATCTCACTCTTTTAGCTATGAAGAAATTAGATTTATCATCAGAAAAGCATTCTCTTTTCATTTTCTGAAAGGTGCTTTTTGACAGACCCTTTGCAGTGGACGTCATGCTCACAAAACATGCTGTCACAGGGCTATTTGAATATGGTGACAGGCTCATTATCATGTTGAAGACAACTGACAACACTGCAGACTAGAAATGGACAGGCTTGCCAATCAGCTGTTGAAAAGATTGCAGTTGAAATAGAGGTTTTTTTTGTTCTGAGAACAGTAGTACAAATTGACTACATTAATTCTTTTTATTATGGTTGCATACACTGTAGTTAAGGGTCCGTCACTGTTTCCATTATAAATCCCTGTTTTCAGGGGTTTATTAGTAGACCATAAAAATGGTTCCTGATGAAATTTTGCATTAAAAATATATATTACCCTAACAGAACAAAATTTCTGTGGTAACTCTGTGGAGGTGGGAGGGCAGAGAAAGAGGGATTGACTGAGTTTTAGCTGAAAATTGCATAAAGCTGAATGCATTATTATTTTTATAGAATCTTAGATGTCCAAGAGTTTTATAGACAGGTTTGTGCCTCAGGAGTTTACAATTTCAGGATGTGGTGCTGCCAACACTTATTATGGGGTGGGATTTTCCTGGTAGCTTCACTGGAATCAGTAAAGCACCAAACCTGATCTGCTGAAGTAGATATTTGCAGATTCAGCTTGAGTAATCAAACAATCTTGAAAAGTTGTTTTTCCTTTTCTTGGACCTCAAAAATAGTCAGGTTGAGGTTTTTTGTTTTGTTTTAATATTAATCTGGGATGCTAAATGATTAGTTGAGGTTCAGGGACTTTTGCATATATAGTGACAATCCAAGCAAAAGTGATCCCACCAGTATACCCCAGTTATGTGAAGTGAAAAGATTGGTGAATTTAACTGCTTTAATCCAAAGTGGTGGTCCTGGGGTATCTTTTAATAGTGGAATTTCCTAGGTGTTGGAGTTCATGCTGTAGTTTCTGGAGTGCCCTTAACATTTCTGTAGCCATCTGCAGCATCATACTTCTTTGCAAATGCAGGAGTGTCTGTTTTGACAGGTCTGAACAGCTCACAAGGTATCTGCTGTTTAGCTCTGGAAGCAGGGATGTTCCTCTGAGTCCCCTGAGGGCCTGATCTGGCAGGCATTCCCAGAGCACCCCGTCACACCTCAGCACACAGACACCACACACAGCGTCTGCAGTCGCTTTCTCCTGTGCCATCCTGGTGACCCCACTGCGGTGCCTCAGCAGCAGCCAGCTTGTGGAAAGGGAGAGGTGGTGTTTCTGCAGCCAGGATGGTTGCTTTAGTTTTTCCGCACCTTCACTATAACAGTTAGAGAGAATTGTTTCCCAGGAACTGGAATACCTTTTCATTCCTTATACAGAGGAGGGTGTTAAATCTGTGTAAAGGCTCTAAACTTGAAGGAACTGAGGTTTTATTTTTTAAGAGAAGCAATCCCAAGTTTGCTGGAGAAAAGGCATGTTGACCTACCTTCCTGCAGAAATGGAATAGGAAGCTAATAGTCCTGAAAGGAGCAAGGCATTTCCAGGAAGCCTGATGGAAGCACAGGGCTGAAAGTTAGTCATAAATTGTACACATAAACTAGGTGTAGGTGGCAGCAGTATGTGTGTGTTTGCTCATTTATATTCTGCCCTGAGAGCCTGCCCTCCTCCATGCTTTGTACAGGAAGCCTGGATCTCTCTCCAGGTTCCAGCTCCATTTGGTGGGTCAGATGGAAGAAGCTAGGCACTGTGGTGCATAGGAGGTACATATCTTTTTGTGGGAGTTGGTTAAGTATAGCAAGAAATATTGAAATAGAAAAAGTCTACATGTAAACCCCTCAATTATTATTATCCCCCCAAATGAATCTTAAATATATTCACTAAATATTTGGTGTGGGGCTGATCCAGAAAGAAGACAGAGTTTTGCTTAGTGTATTTTGCTGGAAGCTTACAACGAAAAATAATTTTGCTTTGTAGTTCTGTGGCTTCAAACATTTGCAGCCTTAATTGATGCTCATTTGATTACTTGATTCCAAAGCACAATCAATTACCTTAATGCATATCACTGTTCTCACAACTACGGTGATTGCAAAATTGTGAATGTAAAAATGGAAGTCACTTCTGAAAATTAAGTCTGCAATTCTATTTGCGAAGTCAGAACTCTGACTCTCATGAATTACAGCAGCACAGAGCAAAGGTGTGTATTGTCATATTGCCTGAGCTATTATAATATATCAGGTCAATTGTGTGCATACTTAAAATATTTAAAATATTTATGCTTCTCTGTTGAAGTCAGTCATCTGTTTATAGGAGGAAACTTCATGAAGATATAGTAACTAATGCAGGACATTGAACCTAAAAAGTAGTGTTTAGTTGCAAATTTTGTCTTTTCATGAAATCATGGCTCAACAGAAATCAGTGACAAAGTTGCTTTTGATCTGGGGGCAGATGGGTTTTCATGGAGTGAGTAATTCTAGTGATAAATCAGGCGATTGGAATCAAGACTTAATTTCTATTCCAGAACAAGACACTTCTACTTAGTGTGCCTCCAGCAAAAATATAATAGATACAATAATATGGAGCTCACCTCCATGTTGTGAGGCTTATTGAATTAATATTTATGGAACACTTCGAGATTCTTTGATAGAAAGTGCTATATGGCTGCATACTATTACAATAAAGTCCTGAACAGCAAATCAATTTGGAGTTAGTCTTATCTCATCCAGTTATAACTGACTACTGGAGCTGCCTATCTTGTTAGAGAGAAGAAAGAAAAGAAAACTAGAAACAATTATTTGGAAATCCTTAGGCTTAATATTCCAATTAACTTTTGGGTTTTGTGGTTATAGACCCTTTTTTAATGCTTTGCCAGGAGATTCATGACTGAAACCAAGCATAACGTAACTTTTTATGGTTTGGGAGAGTAAATTAATATTTCCTTCCTCCTGTAAATTGCTTCAGAGAGCATACATCCTACACCTTGCCTACCAGACATGTAAACAGCATTATCTTTGAATCACTGGTTCCAGTGCTTCCATGTATGAACAAACACTGTTGATTCATTGATGCAGGGGTTTTTGTTGGCTAAGTATTTTTATATTTGCTTTTGAAAAGAAAACAAATATTCTTACCATTAAAAGCTGCATTGATTTGAAATGAACTATACATAAGGGTGGACTAATTACCTAATTTTTCTTCTCATCAATCAAACTCTCATTACCTTAAACACCCCTTTGAAAAGTTAGCAGAAGACCTGCTCAGCAGTCTTTAAAGAGAGTATTACAAACAGTACTGCACTGATAAAAGCCCACCACAATTTTAAGTGTACTGAAGGGAAATTGGTTGAATAAAACTATTCCTATCATGCAAACAAAGCAGCTTATCAAGTGTGTAACTTCATTTTGCCTATCACCAAGTGCAGGAAGAAAACTCTGAAATCTAGGCTATGAAGCCTGGAGGATATCGATGTTTTAGCAAAACAACACAGGCATGGAATATTCTTTTTCCCCAGGACTGACCTAGTAAATTGTGCAAGCACCAGGAGAAATTTTGCCACCTGTCCCTTATAATCAAGGCCTGTCCCTTACTCAGTCTCATTTCAGTGATATAATTAAATGACACCATTTTCTCATTTATGTTGCTTGAACACGCTGCCAGAATCCTATAGTCTTATCCAGGTACCCAGGAATGTGACTTAATTTCTTTCATCTAAAGCCAAAAAAATAATCATTTGAACATGCTCCCTTGTCCTAATGGCTAGCCCAGAATGGTTTATTAGACTACTATTGTTGCAGCATTCATTGCAAAAATCAATAATCCACTAGATGGAGCAGAATAGAAGTGTAAAAACTGAGTTAAGGTTGGTATTTTAAGAAACAGAATTGAGTATCAAAGGGCCAGAACTCGGACAAAACAGCAGAAAAAACACAACAGTACTATTTTTACTGTGTGTAGTTCTAGTAAATCAACCAGCTTTACAGTCATTCATGGATTAATATTGCAGTTCTCCTTTGTGGTTCTCCGTTCTTCTTTAAAGGATAAAATGAAGATTCATCTCTGCTCTAAAAAAGGTAATGATGAGAAAATTTTTGGGAAAAAACATGTTTCTAGGAAAGAGAAATTATTTTTTTCCTTTCCTAAAGCAGAAGCAGTTTTTTCATTGGTGAAGCAATAAGAAGACAATCATAGAAAGGAATCATAAGATTTTTTTTCCAGAAGTTGGTACTCATTATTTTCTGGATAAACTGAGTTATTAGGCTATTTTGAGTGTGGACTTGGGGTGTTAAATCACATCCTTCTTAAATATAAATGATCCTTACATTAATACTCCCTTCAAAGATCTGCAGGAACATGATGAGAATCATACTAGCAAGTAGATTGATGAAGATGGCAGGCAAGGCTCCAGTTGCAGAGTTCATCCAGTTTCTGTTGCAGGTGTACATTAGGCATGACTTACAGCTTGTTTGTTCTGTCCTGGGCCTCCTGTGAAAAGGGGTGGCCAATTATGCCAATGTGAAGTGGTTGTTTGATGAAAATACATATGGGTATGATGGGTCTTAGTGCTGAAGTTATATATTTTGCAAACAAAAGGAAAGATACAGTCAGTATTTCAGGGAAACAGCTATTGAATTTGGCTTGTGAAATCTGTAAATAGGCTTCATTGTGGCCTAAGCAAGGCTTTGAACCCAAGGTCTCTGGAGATGAAAGCCCCGGGCATTTGCAATGTCTCACCTTCTGCTTTGTGTTTAATAAAAAGCTTTAGATAGGTGCAGATGAGCTTTGTTTGCTTAATACTGATTGCTTTGCCTTCTTCAAAGGAAGATTTGTAGAACTTTGATAAAGTAATTTAAAAGTTGTCCATTTCCATGTTCCTGAATATTTCTGTGTATCTGAAGCTGCACTCTTCAAATTTCAACAGACAGACTTCCCATATAATAAATGTGGAGATAGTACTTTCTTCTTTCTGTTTTTTTGTCTAAATAGGAAGTTGTAACAGTTAAAACCTTCTGATTCTCATCTCTAACTGCCCCCATTGTTTTGGTGTATTATAGCATTGCAATCTGAAGTTTTTGCTTTCTCTAGAGAGGACTCTCACCTGAAATTCTAATTCAAATGATGTAAAGTATTCATGTTACTTCCCATCTTGTACTACTGCACATCACTATGAGCTATTTGCTGGATATCTCCCCATGCTTATTCTCTTTTTGCAATATATTCTTGATTTGTAAAATACTTTGGGATTTGCTGTTGCTTCAAAAATAGCAGGTATTAACATTCATAGTTATGCATACATTTTGGGAAAATATTAGCCCAAACTTCTTGCATTACAGGATATCTTTTCTCTTTCCTCTTCCTTTTCCTCTTAAAACACAAGTTGGTGTTTTGTCCATCCACAGATTATTTTTTTCCTTTATTTCTACCAAGTGTTCACATGCATCTACTTTAAATCAGAACAATATGTATAGAATTAATACCAGTTTTAGTCACAATGGCTGATAATCATTACTTTTTCTTACATCTGTAAGGCTGTTCTGTTTCAGTTTCTTTGAACCGATGCATCATCATGATGGCCCCATGGATTACAGGCCACGAAGGTCTTCATTGACTACATCTTTAGTCAATGCTTCTGTCCTTCTTGTTTCAGTGTTGGCCAGACACTGAGAACCTTGTGAGGTCATGTTGGGAAAGGACCTCCAGATGAGCCAGGAACTGTGCTGGAGAGTTGTCCAAGTACTTTTTAAAAAAAAGTGTCATCTTGGTGCGCACTGGTTGGCGTAGTCTATAAGTAATCTATCTTGATTCAACTACCATTTTCCCTTTTTCTTCCTTTTACCAATATTAGTGCATGAGCCTGAACTCTTCTCTTTAAACTATTCCTCCTTCCCTTTTCTCTCTTCCCAAGGACATCTGTGCCAAAACACTGTTGTTCAGAATGCCCATGGTCTGCTCTCGTGTTACTGCAGTATAGAAAGTGTCCATGCTCAGTGTATCTGAAGAAAAGTAATTTTAATCTTGGTTTTATACCTTCTCTGTTCATCAGTTTTGAAACACACAGAGAGCTAAGACCCACAAGTCTTTCTGGGCGTCACTGGGGAGATGTTTAAGATAGCAATGAAGATCATGGACTGTAGCAGGCTTGGGCCCTAAATAAACCACTGGTTTTGTGAAGGGTGTGGACAGGGCATAAAGCCCTCTCATCCTTCTTTTTCCTATGTTGGGCACAAAGAAAAGATTTTGTCTGTATTGAGAGAAGAGAAAGAGGGAGTCCTTTGTCTAAAGAACAACAAGGCAATAACCAGTCAGTCACTTTTATGCTATTAGTGTGAAATGTTTATTGCTGAACCGTGGTGTCCTACCCATTGTCTGGTGTGTGATAAAGTAGACTGCAGATGGCTTTGTCACATCCAGGCTTGGGAAAGGGCAAGTGAATCTCAGTGAAATTAAGTTGTGTCTTCTCCTGAGTCTGCAGGACAAAGTTGCAAACTGAGTCATAATTGATTATGTAGGGTGAGTTCAGCTCTTTGCAGTGGATGTTTGGTACAATATGTGAAGGATGACATGGAAACTTCAGCACATAGTTGTACATTAGTAGCAGCAGCAGCAAGGAATTCACTGCAGTACAGAAAAGAATCATTCTGGCGTCCTTTGTGTACAAGTGCTCACCAAACAACTTCTGTTGAAGTTAGCCAGATAGGAGGGGGAAGTGGGATCATTTTCCTTGCACAGAGCATCAGGAATGAACAAAAGCAGTCATAGCCAATTAAAAAAAAAAAAAAAAAGCTGTGTGTTAAGCAGTTTTGATTTGTAAGAATACAGACTGGGAACTTGTTTAGGATGTTTCCTTGCAACTAATTGAAGAAATATTTCTTAAATGTTTCTGTTCAGTTCTCAGGAGAGATGTATTTTTTTTCAACAGTTCAAAATTTTGTGAAAGCACAGTTGTAGCCAGTAGTTTAAAAAAAAACAGGGATAGGGATAAGACCCAATAGGAACAATATTAAAAAGATGAAAATAAAAACTTGAGAAGATGGTGAAGCTGAAAGTTCTGATGGGATTGTCCTAATGAAGTGGATACTGTCCTGTTTGGAAAGGTTTTTTGTAAAACTTTGCCATCACACACTGAGTGCTGTAGTGCTGTTCTGTAGGTGTTATGTGTGTGGTTGTGTGAGGTTTATTAGCTCTGCAGCACTTGAAAGTCCTGCTCAGTATTACCTTGTTAGAAGAGAGAAGTTAGTTTTAAATTGCAAAATTTAAGAATAAAAAGTCTTGAATAGAAGCCAGCTTGCTCTCAAAGGGATAGTCTGTTGTAAAAGAGAAGTGTTCAAAAGAAGCATTTCCAGGTAAATATTTGTTTGCATATTAATAGTTATGTGCAAGCAATGAAAGAGGAATTAAAAACCAAATATAGGTGGCAAATAAGCTACCCTGTGCAACACAATTGAGTGTCCTGTGCTCAGAAGAGTGTTTTGCAGAAGTCAGTCTCTGTGAGTGTGTCTAAAAATGGTAATGTTTTCGTAAGCAAGAGTACTTTACCTATTGTATTGTCAATGTATATTGATAAAGCAAACCCTGAGGCTTGATTTCAGTGATGTTTAATGTTAGTCTCACATTAAAAATAATTCTTCTATACTAGAATGTTATGTGATGGCCTAAATAGCATGAAAATGGCAGTAGGTCATCTGCTTTTTCATTTATTGTTCTAATACCCTGACTTGTCCATCAAATGTTAATGGCTATTGTCTTGTGTACAACAAGAACTGTATGCTTGAATTATTTTGGGATGCAATACAATATGTACATTAATTTTTGTATCATGTTTTAACAATATGAGTTTTAGTATTAAAATCACAATAGTAAACTATCAATGTCATTAACCAGCAATATTGATTTACTCTGGAAATTTAGTTATAAATTAGGCCTGATCCATAATCCATTGAACACTTGCTAAAATCTTGAGACTTCTGTGACTGCACCTGATAAATGAGAGAAATTTTCCCACAGTTCTCTTTTGATTAATTTAAATTGCTATGCAATTTTGTTCAAATATGAGTAGTGGCACTTCCACACAAGACTGTCTTTGGATTTTTGTTTTTCTTTTTGTTGAGTTTAATGTCTGGAAGCATAGGCTACTCCAGGAATGTAAGAACTGGAAGTGGAATAGATGTTTCTCTGTTCATTCCACAGCCAGAAGGAATGAGCAGTAAGCTAGCAGTACACTTCACAAAGTAAGTGACAAATATAGGTTCTTCAGGAGGAATTGAAAATACTAGTAACACAACTCAGCACTGAAATAGCATTGATGGTGTTTAAAAAAAGTAAGAGCAAAACCCCTATATTCTAATCGGATGTCATCTCCATGAATTCAATTTCCCCCTTTCACTCGTCCATGTAATGTTTGATAGTAAGGCTTCACCATCCCCACTAGAAGTAAAGGAACTGACTTATGCTTTCCTGAAGTATTTCTGCAGTGATGCACAAGGTGCTGATGGTGCCACTGCTCATGGAAAGCATCATTAGACTGCACAGAATGGGCAGCATTCCCTTCGGTTGCCCACAGTGTGTGTTTGCCCTAGAAGTGTGTTTGTAGAATGCTGCTAAAAACAATTTCACTCCCAGACCATTGGACCTCTCACAGTCTAATTTTGGCCATATATGAGGGTTACTTAAATGCAGAGATAACATTAATCTTTCAGTAGCAACAAGTGCTGGCTGGGGTTAAGACCAGGAGCTTAGCATTCCTGCAATCAAAATGTTGTTGCTGGACATGAGTAATACAGTATGTGATCATTTCTGAACATTAAATCTAACCTGAATTGGCTTCAGCTCTGCTACGTGATACCATGTTGCCTCACATGGCACTGTTCTGCCCCTTTGGTCCTTGAAGATATGGGACAGCAATTAGCAAGTACCTCATTTAATTGGCAGGAGTTCATAGAGTATCAGCCCCCGTGCCCTCATGATGCTTGCGTACATAAGTGTTTCTATTTCAGTAGACAGTAGGCATTTGGATTTTTTTTAAACAATATAACTGCCTGGGCTTAGTGTTACAAATCATGAAACATTTTGTTTATGCATTATAAATAGTGATATCTATTTATAAATCAAAGGCACTGTGTTCTCACTGTATTCCTAGGAGGCCTTTGGTTGTGTTAGCATTACCCACACACGTGCTTCCATTTTGTTGCCCAGGAAGCTAAATAGAAATATATGACTCTTAGCTGGCCTCATTAATGAAACAATAGATACAAGTTGGGTGCAGAATCTGAAGGAGCCACTGAAAAACATAATAAGCAGCGAGGGGAAAAAAGAAACCCCAACAAACTGAACATATTTTAAATTATTAAAAAGTGTTATTCATGGGAAGCAATGCAAGGGAGGTAGAAGGAAAACCCTGAGGTGGTAGAGGATTCCTAAAGGTTGGAGAGCAGTTTATCTTTATACCACATAGTCATATGGGGACAATTTATTCTCATCTTTAAGGAACAGGAAATATTTTAAAGTTAATAATGTTTCTGCCACCTTTCTCTCCCCTCCTATCATGCTTACAGTCAAAGGTGAAAGCCTACCCTGCATCCCCTGTGACTGGTACAGAATCTACATCAGAAGCAAAGAGATGAGGGAAAGAAGAAGAGTGGAATGAGATCAGCTCTGTGGTTTGTGACAGCCTGTAAAACTAGAACAGCCTTTACAAAAACTGGGGCTGAGTAAAAGGCATAAAAAGGCAGTAATCACCTCTAAACATGGACCAGTTGTCAATCCCATGCTATGGTTGCCATTACAATAGAATATCTTGCTGCAAATCAACAGATCATGTTCTAATAGTCGTATGTACTAACAGGACAGAAACATTTGTTGCTGTTTCTTTCAAGCCCCGTGCATGGGATTTATCACTGTGTGACAATCTCTGGACCACTGATCTTGCAGTTTGAAAGAAAGTGCAGATTCCAGTGCAAAGAAGTTGCTGGAATAACTGGTACTGGTGGGTGTTTTGCTGTGCTCCCCCCTTGTTGAAGTCTGGGAAACATCTCTTCAGCTCAGCTGGTACTTTGCTCCTCTGGGTAATGTATTAGCCCTAATACTGAATTTGGAGCAAGTACATCCCCATAGTAGTTAATAGCAAGAAAAATGATGTAGTAAGGTTACTGCTCTGGCTTTCTTGTGTTCTGGCCCTGTTTGTGAGCCCACTGTTTTGGAGGGGTTTTCTGCACAGCCTCTCCCTGCTGGCATGGTAAAGGCAGTGCATGCTCAGCAAGGGCGTGTGCAATTCCCAGCACAGCTGTAGGGATAAGCTACTGCAGACACCTTGGAGGTACTCCTGCCACAGCCGAGCTGCTGACCCAGGGCTCTGCTGTGCTCTCAGTGCTCTGGTTGGGCTGAAGTGCTGTTTGCTGCCCATGTAAATGTGTACATGCCCACTTCCCCCTCCCCGTGTCAGACGCCGCCGAGACCCTGCCTTTAATAGGCAAGGTTAGAAGGATAGAGGTGGCACATGGGCCCAGTCTTCCTTTTTAGAAATCAGTAACAATGGGGTGTTGACAGGCCTTGAAGCCTAGACAGGCTTCAGGGGTCATCACGATAAGGAAGGATTAGTGTATATAATTTGCCAAATATGGCACCAGCCACCAGCTGGGTTTTTCTGCACATTGCAGATTATCTACAGGAGCTTCATGGCTTTCACCTTAGCTGCTGCCTGTGTTTATTAGCAAATGTATTGCTCTTTCCAGTTTAAGGACTATGTGCTAAATAGGGAATGCATGCAAATGAGATGAAAGAAGTTGTGGTTTAAATTTTGACTGAGGACAAAAAAATAGTGTGTGCTGTAGAGTCTTTAAGTATAAATACTTTTCAGTGTACCGTATCTGTTTTTCCCCTAAGATTTTCACTTGAGGGATTTTGTATGCATCTTCATTCTTTGTAAATAAAGCTGTTTCTAACTTAATTCCCTGGAGGATATAGTTATCCTGCCCTAAGATCAATGGTCAACAGAAAATATAAAGAGGCCCTAGATCAGATCTTTGACTGCTTTGTGGTAGATAGCTAAACTGCCCACCTTAAAACGTTAAGAGAACGATAAATGCTGTAAATTCTTGGCTGTGGTGAAGAACTTGTTAACCCCAGAGTTACTGGAATAAGATATGGTCACATTCTAACAGCATTGCTGTGTTGTAAACTGTATTTAGTCCTTAAAAGAAAAGCAAGAACAGAGAGATTTAGTCAATGCTTGCAAGTATTCTCCAAATTAGATTTTTGCTGACTCTGTTAATTTGCAGTTTCAGGTAGAGTTCATACTTTTGATCTTCCAGATTATAGTATGTCAGTTTATGGTAATTTTCCCAAATGCTTAAAAATTAATACACATGCAATGACTTTTTTATTTTTGTTTACTTGAAGGTTTTATTTATTAGTATGCCAGTTTCTTTAAGATGCTGCAGTCCCTTTGTGTCTCCTTCCTCAGTACCTGGATAAACTTGCCCGTAAAACAAAAGACCCAGTGTAAATAAAATTTTGCAAGTCATTCAAGGATGCAACAAAAGACATAATTGACTTTTTGGACCATTTTTAGAACAAACTCTCTCAAGGCCTTTTTTCCCCCTCACAGCAACGCTTCCCACTGCACTAGATCTGACAAGACTGTATGCATTACTTTATTTTGATACTGACATTTAAACAATAAAATAAAGCTATTTAAAACAAATAGTGGTGCTTCAAGTGTCTGAGCTGTCAAGATATCAAATTATATAACTTGGAAAAATCAGAATTCATTGTTAATGGTATGCACTTAACACAAAGAGTTGCTGGAGTACTAACCAGATATATATTCAGCTACCGTGTTGAAGCTAACAGGCTGTATTCCTTTAGATAGAATTGACTATATTCACTTAAATGGACTTGACTCCAGTACAATCACTGTATTCAAATGTCAAAAAAAAGAGAAAGAGGATGTCACGTAGGGTCACAAATTATGTTGGATTTTGACAGATTGTAGCCTTGCTTTACAAGAGCAGTAACATCTCATTTGTCACCGTTTGATCTGTAAGTGCGGGAATGAGAGCGGAAGGCCCTCCATCTCCAGCGCAATTTAATCGCTCTGAGGCCGGGGTGGCAGCTAAAGCCACCTGCCCATGCACTGTACTGCTGATCTGTTTTAATTTAATCGTCCGTCAGCTGGGATGAAAGCATAAATCGTCTCCCTTTGATCTGCAAACGGTGTGGCTCTTTTGTAAAGCCTGGTGCAGAATCAGGGAGACAGTTTGCACATTTAGTACAACATAGACAACATGGACTTGAAAAGCTTGTAATTGATATTTCACTGTAGTAGTAAGGCAAGAAGTTGTTCTTTTTCTAAATTTGTACAAAACAGCACAGGGTTTGTTTGTTGGGTTTTTTTTAAGAAAAGAAGATCATAGAGGAGGTTATTAATTTAATAATGTGTTAATTATTCAAGTTTGAAAAGCCAGCTTTACTCTTAAATAACTTAAAGATCTTTAAAACACTGAAGACCCTTAAGTCACCTAATTTACAAAACATGGGATAGGAAAAATTATTTGGTGATAGCACAATAATTTTGTGAACTGTCAGCTATATACTGGGCATGTTATTTAGTTACATTATTGCATGTAAATGGATAAGGGAAGATCTTTAAATAACAAACAAACAAAAAATCTGCCTTCTCCAGTGGAAAATCTTGCCTTTTGCTGGAATTGTTGGAAGTTTTGTTGAAGGCCAGAATGTAATGTGCACATCAAATATGTTTGGTAGGCCAAATCTTGTTTTGGGACATACACCCTTTCATAGAAATAGCCAACGTGAACACAGCTGAAAGTAAAATGGTAAAATTTGTACAAAATCTTTCTTTGTTGTTTTTTTCAGAGTAGTTACTGAGGGTTAAAAAAGGATTTGTACATTTTTCTTCTCCCTCTCATCCCCTTCTCCCAACCCTTTACAGCTTCCTTTTCCAGGCTTGTGTCTTTCTTAGTTTTTGCACTTGGCCTCTCATATGAGGTACAGTATTCCTGATGTTGATGCTGTACATTTGTACAGCACCTCCCTGAACTCCTTGTCAATCCAAGGTGGTCCTTCCATTTGAAGACTGAAGGTCTTTAAATCTGAAGCAGGACAGCAGTAGAAAGTTCACCACTCAACTGTGAGAATTTAGACTGACCCCTTAAGCTTTGAAATGCACCATCTTTTCTCCCTTTCTTATGAAAGCTTCAGGGACTGTACTTCCGGGTCAAATTCCCATTTGCCAAAATCAAAATTAAAATCTCAAACCCTCCCCAAAATTCATACAAGCATGAAGAGTTGCATATATTCTCTGCACTGACATTTTTCTGATTGGGATTGAAGGTGTGAACTGCCCAGTGAGGTTTATGAATATCTTTCCATTAGTGCTGATACTATACTGTGATTGGGAGAAGGGCTTTTTTTGTCATCATCCATCAAAACTGGGAAGTTCCTTTCCTAATAAAAAACACAGTGTATTTTCTTGACCTCTCAGACAGCAAAGAACACAAACCAAAGTTTGTAAGAATTCCTCCTCTTTGAGTGATTAAACACATTTTATTTACCAATCTTAGCAACGTTTTACCTGAGAAAGATTTCTGTCTCCATTATTTGTTGCAGGATTTTATTATTTGGCAAAAGACTCTGTCTTGGGATAAAGATATATTTTTGCTTTCTCTTGTCAAATTCCAGTCAGCATATGCTGGAATACAAATAGTGAAAAATTGTCTTTGTTCTTCTTTTGCTTTCATTCCTCATGAAAATTTTGTCAGGCTGACAATATAATAAATAATTATGGAGTTGCTGTGGCCCTGGAGTGGGGAAGGACAGAGAACCATGCAGCTGTCTCCCAGTACAGATTCAGCTTATGGAGCAACCAGGCCCTGACTGCTTGAGAGCCCTGGTTTGGTCAAAAACAAATGAACACATTTTCTTGGGGAAAGAAGAAAAAGAACACAGGAAAACCTTATTCTTGTCCTCAAAGTTGATCTCTGAGATTGACCCAGATGCCTGGGTCATAAGCTCACTCAGCAGGGGACCGGGGGGAAGACAAATGGGTCAGACTATTCCTAGCCGTGCTAAGTGACCCCTTCTCATCCTGAGTTTTCTGTTACAACTTGAGGTGGGCAGGAATCCTCCAGTAACACTCAGTGCAGTTCCAAAATTTAAGTGTTAAGAGATTGCTGACAAAGCACACAAAACAGAAAGACTTTTGTGCTTGCAAATACTGCAAATTGTTGTGTCTTCCTCAGTTTCAAAAATATAGCTGGAATGTTGTATGTGTTCAGGCTAGTAACAACATACAGCAAAAGGATATTAATTCGCAAGGTTCAGCATTATTTGCCTAATTTTCTTTATAAAGTCTGTTGGAAAAGAAAGCAGAAATTAAGGCTGGATGAACTATTGTCAGTCCTGATGTTTTGTACCTTCTGACTTCTTTCCTTTGTGGACCAAACCTGGGGATGGCTGTGCAGTGTTTGTAACTGCAAGGGGTTTTAGATAGATAGAATAATGAAGTACATGGATGTGTGCACCCTGCGTAGTGTAAATTATGGTGATAGTTATCTTAAGTCGTGTGTAGGTAATGATAACACAAATAGCAGTAAATGTCATATAGCCTTATACTGAACTATCATCTAATCAGTCCTAGGAAGGTTTATTTAAATGTATTTAAATAAAAGCAATCTAAAGTAGCAAAAGAGGACAAATTAATTTTCATGCTAAATTTTTATCTGAGATAAAATTACTTTGCAAGTCTGAACAGCTTGTTTTCCCTAAAGAGAAAAGATTTATACCAAAATTTAGTCCTCACAATGATGCTTCATGTGCATGGGGCATTGCTCCACTGAATTTTTAATTGAGATGATAAATTAGCTCTTCATTTTTGACTACTGATTAACAAAAGACCTGTTTTCTAATCTCATTGCAGTAACTGGCATAACTGTCACTGAGCTACTGGATACAGGGTGGACTTCATAGTACTTAATCATAACATCCTGAAGGATATTTCCAGCAAGACTGTCTTTTTATTCCAGCTTTGCAAAAGATGATGTCAGTCTAGTTTTGTATCCCCTTCACATGTCCAGTCCTTTCCCCTCTTACTATTTTGGGTGTTTTTTATTAGCTTTTCTATTGGAATTCTGAACTCCATTACGCTGCAGTCAGATAAGTGCAAATACAAACCACACCATGCTGCTATCAATACAGTCCTCTCTTAAAACTCCAGCGCACACAACAAATACAGATAACTCCCTCCTGATAAAGTCCTTGTATCTACTTAGACTAAGTAGTGTAATGAAAGTGAAGGCAAAGACAGTTATGTTTCACAACATATGATAGGTTTTTGGAAAGTACAGTAACAACTAATGAGTTGGGAGAAAATAATTCAAGAGTATTGCAGTTATTTATGGGTTCTCAAGAGTCCATTCATCTGCTTTGCATTTGTGTTATTTGTATTGGTTTTGCCAGAGTATGTCCTTGTGTTCATTCATGCTCTCCATTCTTCTGTGTTGATGTCACTTTTGACAGCAGTCACCAGGAATACCCTCTTGTTGCAAAAAGCAGAAGCAATAGTAGGAGGATGTGGCCGTGATCCCCTGGTAGCAATATGGTGCTAAGGTATAATTAGCACTTCTGCCTTTAGTTATCTTCATGTATTTTGATGTTCTGTTCACAGTTTGAGGTGTATTGCTTATATCCATTTCCATAGTCTTCCTCCCAGTGTGTGTGGCCCAGTGTGTACATGGTGGGGGGTGGTGGCACCATTGTATGCTGAGTTCTGTCTATACACCTGCACACCTAAGTGGGAACACCTGCTCTCTCCTCGTGACACACTTACAGATGTAGCTCTTTGTCTTATTTTATGTAGTATTTGGAAACCTGTTTGGTTCCTCCAGACAGGTATTTATGATTTCTTACCATTAAGGGGAACAGGATTCAATGCCTGCAGTAACTCAATTCTACATATAAAAGGCCAATTGTTTTATAACTGGAAAATGGAGAAACTCTTAACTTCTTTACTCCTTTTTTCACTGGTTTGTAAAGTTGACAGAGACACATTTGCCTGTTCTGTCAGAGATTGTTGTGAATTACACATTCAGGAGGTCTCCATGATCTAAATGGCATTATTAAATATTCACCTTAACTGTACCGACCATGGCAGCCAGAAATTGGTTGTGGGTACAAATAATTTTTCAGCCTGTCTGTTCTTAAGACAAAAGCAATAAAGCAAGCTATTATTTAAATTGATAAAAGATGCAAACACAGCTTCCCTGGGTTTCTAGATTTATAGTAAAAGAATAAATATTTCATTGGTGAGACTAATTAAAGATTGGTCAGAGATTTATCCATGTCTTTTACTTCCAATATCCATCAGACCTGATTAGAGAAAGTAACATTTGTAGTACTGTCTACTAGCTGAAAGAAAAAAAAAAGTTCCATGAAGCCCACTTTACCAGATAATTATTGTTTTATTAGCCTTTGTTTAGTGAGGTGTTAGCAAAGAATTGAAGAAACTGTTTCTGATAAGAAAAAAATGAGTAAGAATTAATTTTTTAAAAACTCAGATCTTTACTGCGGCAAATATTGTATCAGGGGAAAACTGTTAGAAAACTACCATTTTCCTAATTAATTTCCATGTGGGTAATGGATATACACTGAGGAATGGAGATAGATAAAGATCTCAACAATGTAGGCAAAAATAAAGTTAAGACTAATGGTAACATCCTACACCCTTTTTTATAACATCCAATTAAAAAAAAGGACCTAGAAATATATTTTTATAGTGACACCTTCTAAATTAGAAACTTGGAGTTTCCCTTATTTGATCAGAGTTAAAATCTGTCATTCTGATACATTGTCTCCATTGGAGATTGAACTGTTTCTTTCAAGACAAAGCATACAAGTAATTAACATCCTTATGCAGTTAATGTTTGGAGAGTGAGGGAATATTTTTTCCAAATATCCTTTAATTGTCTGTCAAATTGATAAGGCATATTCTGCTGGTTTACCTAACTAGTCTTAATTCTGGTCCTTTCTTTGGCAAATGCTAAATCTGTCAGTCCACTTGACTGCAGGATTTGGCCCAAAAAGTATTGAGGTCAGATAGCTTGGAAAAAAAGCTTCCAGTGGTTTTCTGCCTTGTGTTATGTATCTGGGAACCTTTTGTAGGTCTTTTTCTGTCTCCAATGTAAGGTTTTTTTAATATGAGCTTTAATTGGATTTTTTATTTCAGAATTAATAAAATAAATGCAATGACTGAAGGTATTTGTAGATGTGAGAATGTGTTTTGTTTACAATTTTTTTCTTTTTTCCATATTTGTAAAAATTCTTTAGATTTAATAAGTTCAATACAGTCACAATCTGGTTGATATATTAGAACTTAGTTCTGGAGATTTTTTTCAAAAGACCCGAATAGATAAACGGATCAGTCCTGGAATTTATTTAAAAAGCAATTACTCCTCTCTGTTCCAGGGAAGACAGTTCAGAAGTTATATAAATCCTCTTCTTCTACAAATGGTTTATTCAGAATATAGTTACTTTATACTGTTTTCAATAATGAAAATACTAACTGTTAGTTTAAACCATGTCTTTAGTGACCTCCACAAACTGGGTTCCTGCATGTGTTCACCATAAATTCATATTTAAATTTCAAATGAGCTAAATAAACAGTTTCATTCAGATAAACAGCTGATTTTATTCCTCTCATGTTATATTAATATTAGTATTATGGAGTCTTCTGTACCCTTGCTTTACTTCCTGACTAGCTGATAATTGGGTTGGCAGAGTATACCTGGGGTCATCTTGTTTGGCTTATCTGCACAAGAGAAAGAGTGGCGAATACTAAGGGAAAGCAGCAATAAAATAGTGGAAAAAATGAAAGGAAGATTTAATCTTTGACCAATTTGAAACATATCCTGGAGAATCCATGGAGAAAAAGATAAAGTGTGACTATGAGTAAGTTAACTAAACACATTACAGTGTGTGAGAGCAAATGGAGTTAGTCCATTGTACACGTTTAATTTCCTATTAGTCTCTGGCGTTTACTACTCCAGTCTGAGTTGGGGCATCTGTAAATTCAGTTAAATACAGTGCATTGTCTAAACATATCACAGCTCCAATCAGTCACCCGGGCTGCTGATAAGAAGCCTCTTGTATTATTGAATCTACAATAGGGAGGCTCTGCAGGCACAAAGATAACAGCTAGGTATTTCACTTTAAGTATGAGAAAAAGCCGTGACTCGCCTTTGCTGCTGCAGCTCTGACATTTATTACTACTGCCTGATTTGTTTTATACTACTGATGTGAATTTGGTTTCAAGTGCTTTGTATCTCCTCTTATTCCTAACTTAAGACCTCTATCTGGAAACAGTGAGGAAAAACAAGCAAACCAAAATCAACTTTCAAGATATTGCATAGACAGCAACAACTTGAGCACTTCCTAGTACTTTAAGAATGTCTTGCTGCTTTCATGCCTAAAAGAAGAAACAGAGGCTTCTGCTTGTTCTTGAACCATTTTGTTCCTTTGAATTAAAGGAATTTCAGTGATGTTGCAGGGGAAAGTGCTACTAAAGATTGCTCCTAGCAGAGTTCCTGTTGCTTTAGAAATGAAGCTGCTGAAGAGGAAATGTGAATCTGGCTGTCTTGGTTGGGGATTTAGACTTTTCAAGTGTTTCAGTAGTTCTTTCCTTAGAGTCCTTGAGTTGGAAATAAAATAATAAACAAGTCCTATCAGTAGATGTTGATGCAGATAGAAGTACTCTAGTGACATGCACAGACTGTGTTCGATGCAGAAGGAAACTGTGGGTAAATATGGGATTGATGGTCCAAAGATGACCATCTTTCAGGGTCCTTTATGTTCCTCTCTTTAACAATGTCTTTTTAGTCACAAATTTTTGGCAGACTTCAGGTGTTTATCATAAAGTTTCTTCTGCCCAAATATACACTTGTATGCCTTATTTTCTGTAACATAGGTATGTATTAACAATTGTATATTATTACTGTTAATATATCACTATTAATGCACCAAGGATGTATGTACACACAGCAGGGCTGTGTATAAACTAGAGTATTGGTATGCATCGTATCATAGATAATGGAATATTTATATTCTATTTATTTATCCATAAGCTACATTATATTTAAAAATCAGGAATTCTAATCCTGAAATGTCATGCCAGATCGTTTCCAATTGTTTCTGCCCTCTAGAAAGATGCCTATTTTATACTATTGTTAATATATTTAACTTTTTTAACTAATTGATGCTTTTGTAGGCTTTCTTTCTGGCTTGATAAATTTATATGGAGCCAGACGTAGTTTATTCAGTGACTTTGCAATAGAAAGCTTGTAGCTTCTCAAATATTAATTATTCATTTTCTAAGGCTTTTGTTGTACATAGATGTTGAATTACAGCTGTATTTCTTGATGTAGTTTACATGAGTTTGTTTTGCCTAAGCCTTCAGTTATATCTGTTTTCCTATAGTAAGTTTTATTTCTTCTGCCATCTGAGAGATAACTGCATAGAGTTCAGTTTACTAGTTGATGCTATGGAAGTAAAATTTCTAAAGGATATGCCCCAAAGATAAAATAACCTCATCAAACCCCCCTGCAAGATCCCTAGTAAGCACAAAATCAAAACAAACAAGGGAAACGCGACGATTTGCTTCCATCCTTTGAACCAAGACATTGGAGAATGTTATATAGATGCAGGTTCTGAAGCAAGTTAATGCCCTTGCACTCCTGGGTAAAAAACAGGTCTGATGAAGCATCCAACATCTTGTCTCTTTGGTTGCTCCTAGCAGAGTTCCTGGTAGCAAATACATTCTGGCTCTCTATGGAGCTAAGATTCAGCAAAAATTCAGCCAATTTACGGCTGGTTTTAACTTTTTGTGTGAGCTTACATCCTTTCTGTGGTCCACCAAACACAATCAAAAGGCATTCTTGAGTTGGTCTATATGTTCAGAAATGTCCACTGAAGGGCTTCTGAGGGAATTCCTTGTGGTCAGCCCCTGTAGAGGGGCAGTCACAGTAATACACGTTCTGGAGGACAGAAGGGATGTGCAGGACTTAGTTGTAATGGGAAACAAAAATGATGAAAAGCCTTTTCTTGGGCATTTAAAACATAGTATTTAGTATTGCAGCATTTTCCCCCCTTTGCTTTTAAATTAAACACTTGAAATTATTACAAGATTTTTGTTTTGTACCACGGATTATTTGCAAAGCTGGTGTTCATTCGTGTTTGTAAGCTCACAGAGCTGGGCTTTATTGTTTCTGATACAGTGAGCATCCAAGGTATGGCTAACGTGGCAGGCCAGCACATTGCTCACAGCCTTAAATGTGAGAGTGAGGCTTCGTGCAGCCAAACATAGACACAAGAAGAAGAAAGCAGCTAAAGGAGGTGGCAGGTAGGAAAATTGCAAAGGGGAAAGTGCTACCAGTTGATGATAAAAGCAAAGTCAAGGGTTGCAATTAGGCTGCAAAAAACAGTAAGTGCATTCATGCTAGAATATAAAATTGCTCCCAGGAGACAAAAAAATCGAGCTGTTGCCATGCCTTTAGAAAAACCTCTTAATTTTGTAGAATAAAATGTCAATCACTTCTATCCATGGATACAGCCCCAAGTGCACACCAGGAGTGATAGGCAGGGATCTCTCTAGTGAGATCTGTGGGGAGCAAGGAAAGATTGCACTTACTTTGGTCAAAGGTTGAAATTACCAGGATAAGCTATAGAGGATATTCATTTGGTAAGAATTCACCAAAGCCAAAATTCTGAATGGCCAGAAGAAGAGGGTAGGAGGAATCATGAGTTGAGAGTGATCAGATATGAAATACTCTGATCCAGCAAAGCCAAAGTTGATTAGAACACAGTTTTATGCAAAAGCATAATCATTTCCAACTTCTCAGTGACAATTAGAAGTATTAAAATATATGTTTCCTCACGGTTTTCTTAAATTTAGAAAAGAGAGCTACCAGGACAATTGTAGAGATTGTAGGAGAAATATTTCAGCAAAATGTCATCAGTGTAAATACTCAGTTTTGTAATGGCAGTGCTTGTTTTGGTGTGTTCTCAGCTTAACTGTTGTTATTCATTTAACCTCAGTCTTTGTGTTGGAAGAGACTAGTTGCACTCCAGGTTAATTTGGTGTTGTGTTAAGTGGAAAACTAGGATCAGCAGAGGTTTACCTAATGGAAATGAGCTATTGCAGTTGTTGCCCAGTCCATTTGGAGTCTGTCAACATTGCCAAACCAGCATCCAGATTGGCATACCTCAAAACACTGGCATCATCTGTGCCAGGATTTCATTATCCAACGTGTTACAGGTTGGTTACAAACGTATGAAAGGCTTGTTTGGAAAGCTTGTGAAATATCTGTCTGGAGTGGTCTCCAGTTTCTCCCATCAGGTAACTCCTAAATTTTCACAAACATCTATGTATTTGGCCTTGCTGCTGGACTTGTCCTTGGCTCAGAGCAATAGAATGGGACAGTCTGTTTCCTGAGAGTCAGAAATCCAAGCGACATCTGTGTCACACAGATACTGAGGCTTGATCCACAAAAAGCCCCCTTGTTGCTCTACCACTCCCTTCTGTCTGGTTGCTCCATACAGTTACAAAGGTGACTGTGAAACAACCTCAGTGCGAGTGCCAGACCTCCATTAAAGTCAGCCTGGGAAGCAGAAGGTTTTCCAGTGTCTTCCTTGTCATGGTGAAGTGGAATAGTGTCAGTCTCCATTCTTTGGCCCAGCTCCAGGATGAATGTTATGTGTTGCAATTTTTCATTGAAGATTGCATATGACATCAGTAAATTTGTAATTAAAAGTTAATGTTACTCATTTATCAGTATAAGTGGTGAATACTCTTTACTAGTTGATAAATACCACAACCTGAAAAATACAAGGAATAATCACAATCTTTAAAATAGGCTTTTGTGAGAGCAAAGTTAATTGTAGGGGATACAAGAAAGAAGGAGAAATAAAATGTTGTGTTTCCTTTGGTAAGCAGATCAAGGGCCAAATAGATTGGATCTCTCCTCTGTTAAAAGACAGCATATAGGATCTGAATAGCTGATGTTTCTTCAGGTAATTCAGCTGATTTTTAAAAATTCTTTTTAAAAAGAAGTCCCAAGATCTTTCTCTTCCCTAGTAGAGAACCTCTACCTAGGTATTAGCAGTTTGAGGAAGGTTAAATTGCTGTTTCATAGATTAAGATTTGTTAACAGATGTGGTTATTGGTAACTGTGTGCTTTCCTAATCCCTCTTCAGTATTGGTGCATCTCCAACCCTACCAGTTTAATTAACATTGAAATTCTCATATTATTTTGGTGTACTGATTACATGCAAAGACTAAGTGGAAGTCAGTTTGGTATCCCAAGAGACTTCAGCGTTAACAATGCAGAAAGATTTTTTTTTTTCCATTTCTCCCCCTTCCTGAACTCCAGATAAGCAGTAGGCCCCAGTAAGATTTCATTACTATCACGCACTCTTCATGGTCATCTTTTAATATTTGAAAGGATCATTTGTTAACTGGAAATGGTCAATTTTTTTTTCTTTGGCTTTTGAAATATAATTTTCAATTTTTAATTTGATTCATTTAGATGAAATCATTAATCAGGGTTGAAACTGAGTTAATTTTCTGGAAAATAAATGAGGTTGTTAGAGTGAATGTTATTAAGTGGGCTCTTTGCTCGAAAGGGATAATAGCTGAAAATATGGAAGACTTTGAGAACTATAGCAGTTGAGCGATGAAAAACAGAAAGGGTTTTTTTTCTAGCTTAGTGCAGTAATTTTTTAAAGGAAACTAGGCATATGAGGAAGATTTCAGAACTATCATCATTAAAGTATGCATTACAGAGTAAATAACCTATATATATATATGAATTAAAATCCTACAGAGCCAGGGTATAGATGGTGATTTTAAAAAAATGTTCTTTTTTTACAGAACATTGTGTTCTTTCTAAATCTTAGTATTTACTATTCCAAGCCCTCTTGATTTTTGAGACAGAGAAACATTATTATCAGTAGTTCAGCAGAGTAACAGCCATCCAGGTAGAAAGCAAGCTTTGGTAGACAGGGAGTACAGGCCACTAAAACATTTTTTTCAGTCTGACCCAAATTCAGCTCCTGGCTTTGAGAGGGTTCTGTTTGCTTATTCTCTGGAGTTTGCTGCATGATACAAAGTGATTAAGATAGCCAGCAAAATCTCTTATAAACACAAACCAAAGAACAAGGGATTGGACTAGACAGGCAACATCCTAGAGTTACCATTCCAGCTTACTTCAGGTAACTACAACATTTGTTTTGCATTGTTTCCTAGTGCCATCTACTTTCTGCTAATCTTCTAGTTAAAACCATAGTTTGTTGGTTTGGGTTTTTTTTCTCCCTTAGAAGATAGGGCTGCCTCCTCTGTTCTGATAGGAAAGAACTTCTTCCCTTCAAGTGCTCCAGTCTTTGCTTAAGAGCTATCATAACACTAAGCACTTAGTGGTCCTAGGTCAAAATTTTTTGATGGAATATTACAAGTCTGTTTAGGTCTTTTCCTTAATGCCTATGTGCTCGTTAAGGACCATTGCAAAGTCTCTTACTGCTGGTGATGAGTGATAAAATCTGTATGTGCCTTAGTCAACAAGGTGTTCCCTTGTAGGTGTTTTTTAACTGCCCTGTTCAACAGGATATTAAATGCTGCAGAGGGAAAAAGTAGTACATGCTGCATCAAAAAGAAACTTCTCAAATAGAGAAGGGTGGAAAAGTTTCTGCAGTAGAGCAGAAAGTCACATGGAAGTGAAAATTATTCTGGAATGCTGTTATTTTACTTTTGTGACGTTCCTTTCCCTGATAAGAGAGACAGTAATAATAATCTAACTTGGTTTAAGCTTGAAATAGTCTTCTTTTAAAAATGTAAATAGTCTTCTTTTAAAAATGTAAATGTATGAGTTCACTTTTCCTTTCCCTTTAAAATGGGACAAACACCAGCAAACAAATCTGAATCCTGGAAGAAAGAGAAGTTGAGTTTGTATATCCCCTCTGCTAACAAAGTTGACTACAGAGAGGATAACTGCAGGCTTCTAAATGTCTAAGATAGTATTTGAAAGACAGTTATTTTAAGACTGAGCAGAACAAATGCTGATTTACCATTTCATTTTAGGTTACATCATTGTGATGTAATGAATCACAGTGATGTAACAACTTCAAGTGAACAGAGTATAGCATGTTAAGGTAAGAGAGCATTTGTGTGCTATAAATATTCTTGGGCAGTGCTAACTGGTTTTGAGCTACAGGAAGGAAGTACCTCTCTTCTGGAATAAGAGAAGGTCCTGAAGTCCCTACACATGATTAAGATCAGTCACTTAGCATCAATTAGTCAATTGCAATTAGTTACTACTAATGGGTTTTGTATCTAGCCTTCATTGTATACCCTACCTGCTAATAAGAACAGATTAGTGGCTTCAGCCAGGGAGGCCAGAGGCCCCAGTTCATAAGAATATAATTTATTATTAAGAATAGTAGGTTTATGGTAGTATTATGTAGATGCTGCAAGAGTATGGAGGGGGCTGGCTAAATCTCAGTAACTTAGTTCTTACCTTCAAAGTCAATAAACTGCTGTAAGTTACAGAAGCAAGATCATGCCTATGCTGTGCCAAGAACTTGCTTTTAAATCCATCATGCAAAAGCACCTTCAGGCTTAATTGTCTTGTTTTCAATATGTCGTGTATTTTGGGATGCAGAGGCTATTTCTCTAGGATATATTGACAGAACTTCCTAAAGTCATTCCAGTTTTAAGTTAGGTTTTGAGATGTTCATGTTGAGAATACGTTTGTTGTTTCTGCATGACTTGTAGTGTTGCTTCTTGGTTTGGTTATAATACTGGCTGCTTATCTCACAATTCTGCAAAATGTCCAAAGTCTGTTATGAGCCATGTCAGACACTCAAACTCATAAGTGAGTAAGGCTGGCATAAAAATGTCCCAGCACAGTAACCAAGGCTGTGACTTCTGCAGGACTTTGCTGCATTTGGTACTCATGAATATAAAATAGCTTGTGGTGGGGAAGGCACGAGGGAGCATGAAGCTGGGATGGGCAGGAAGCTGGCAGGCAGTGTCACAGGGCTGGTGTGTAGAGCAGGACCCTCTGGTCAGGCTGAGCATGGAGGGATGCCATGGGTACTAAACAGTGCTCTGCAGCTTGCTTGGAGGCAGCTTCTGACAGGTGGCTTTGCTACTGCCTGTGATTTCAGAAGCGGAGTCTGTGAAGCCAAATCAGACCATTTCCCAACTCCCCTTTTTTTCTTCTATTATGTAGTCCAGCTTTCTGTTTGTTTTCTTTGGTGTTCAGTCCCAGACAGCTTTGTATTTTCTTGTATTGTTTGGTGGTATCTTTGGACACAGCCATTTCTAATCCTTTCTTTCATCAAGAAGTTTCTTAAAGGGAAAGTTACACTGCATTTCTTATTTAGAAATATAATAACAGAGAATCACTTTTATTTTGAATATTCTGCCCTCCAATGATCATTTGCAGTTTCTGGATAACCTTTAGTATTTATCTTAGGATGGTGTTAAAAGAGGCAATTTCATTACATGCTTACTTACCTTGGAAGTCATTCCAGTCGGGAAAGGCTGCTTTGCTTCCCTCTGCTTTGGTATTGACTCTGTTTTCAAACTGTGCCATTACCTCTCTTTAACAATGAGAAACTTGCTATCTAAAACTGCCCCAAACTTAGGAGGGACAGCAGTGAATGGCAGTGTTGACCCTCTGAACGTGAATCTGGAAACAGTAATAGCAGTGGTAATAAGGTTACCACCAGGGTAAACATTGGAAATTGTCTGAAAGAATTACACCATTCAGAGAGCACCCTGAGGGAAATCTCCATATCTAAAACTCTTCAAGAATTTTTGCAAAATGATCTCTCCTTGCTCCCACATATCTTCCTTTTCTGATAAGTTTTAGCTGCAGACACTATATTAGTTGGGTCTTCATCTTGAGCTAAACAAGATGTTGTGCTTCTTCAGTACATTCCTGATGTGGACACACTAGGAATATAAGACCAGCAAATAATTTTTGATCGAATGGATTTTGAGCCAGATGTTAGATGGAAGGAATACCTGTGCCCTGAGCCATTGCTTACTTGGTTCTCCACCTGGCCAGCTACACCTGATACAGAAGCACAGCATTTTAAGAGATGGACAGTTAATCGCTTTTTTCCTAAGGATATATTTTGCATAAGCTTTAAAAAATATAACAGATTTTTGTATCCACTACATAGTAGTAGCTATCTGTTGAAATTAATTTCATCTATTAAATCCAACAACAGAGGAAGTATTTGTTAAAATTTGTTTTTCTTTCATGTCTCTTTATTGTGCATCAAGCAGTGCCAGGAATTGGACATTCACAAAATAGTTAGGATGTCACTGAATGAAACATGTCAATTCAGGTTTGGCCCAAGTCATTCTGTGCACAGATGCAAACATATGCCACTGATTGCAAAGAAAGTTTTAATTTATTTGCTGTTTGGATAAGGAAGCTGAAGCTGTGATTCACATGTTTCTGAACTGAGTGCACTGGGTTGGGATAACCATCTGTCCTGAAAGGGAGATGCTTGGCTCTATGTGCCTACTGATGATAACGTGGGGTTCTGGCTAGCAGTCTTATCGAAGCAGTTGCCAGAGGTTTAATAGTACACAAATAAAAATGAGTTAAAGTGACCATTTTTAAGGGGCTTCTGAAGTTTTTAAAGAAAAAGCAGTGTTTGTGAGTGCAATAGTCCTGCTTCAAGTTCCTCATTTCAAGCTAAGCTTACCAATTTAATTTTAATCCCTTTCAAACGCCTTGGTCATGCTTTGAAGATAGCAAACCGCCCCCTCAAGCTCTGAAGCTGAGCACTGGCCCTTTTTGTTTCCACAAGCCGAAAATAAAGTGTTCACATGAGCTCATTTACAGAGAGTAGAGTTGGCAGCCTTATCAGGAGAGGAGAAAAGAGCTCTGAAGATGAAAAGCTATCGCTGTGACAGAAGTCTTTATTAGGTTGGGCAGTAACGGAGCGTAGTGTACACGGGATAAAGTGGTGGCTACCTAGAGCATTTAGGGAAAGCCAGAAGAGTAATAATGTTCGATGGTGTTCTTAGACTAGCTTCTTTGGTGATCCCTGTGGCCTAGGGATGTTTGGAGTGAAAAAGGGGACTATGTAAACAGAATACTGTCTGTGCAATCTGCAGCCTCTGCTGGTCACAAAAAAGAGCGAGTCAGAAAAAGGAAAAGTAAAGATGAGCCATTATGTACTTTCATAATTAGTCAGCATTCCCTGTTGGGGCAACCCTCTGCTGTAGAGTTTGCTAGGAGACAGATTTTGATTGAAAAGCCCCTTATCCAATTTCACACATATGTCAAATCCCATTTACAACAAATATTTCTGTGTTGAAATTCACGTATTTTAGGACAATATTTTATATGAGACAGATAATATGCAAGTTCAGCTCTATACTGATAATAAAGTTTAAATCCAGTAATCTTCCTCCAGTCATTGACAGCCTATTTGGCTTGTTGTTGTTTTTACTTCAGAATTTTTCTTGTTCATTTGTTAGATTTTCTTCTTCATTAAAGATTGTGTCCTCTTGCTAACCCAGGATTAAAGCCATGGTGACATTTTGTAGGTAGCATTTTCACAGCCTAAACCCATTAGAATCAGTGGAATGTTAGCTAAAAGAAAAAAAGGAATAAGTACTTGATTCTGTGACTCTGATAAATTTCACTGCTGCTGTGAAATTCAAATAAAGACCTGTATTGCTTTTATGGGTATCTCTGTTTCCCAGTAAAAGCAAAAAACCCCTTTACTTGAAGTTTAGAATTGTCTTCTTTAATACCTTTTAACAATAGACCCATTTCTTCATTTAATTAAACCAGTAAAAGTTGTGGCTCAACCATACAGATTGACCGAGGACTGTAATTGATTTGGCTAATTTCTTTTTTTTTAATCACAATTAACAATAAAACACAGTGCATTTTGATGGAGAAGTAACTGAGTAAAAAACAAGGAAAAGAAAGATAAATGGCACTAATACTGCTTGCATTAATTGGGTGGGTATGCTGGATATTATGCTGGAAAAAGTCTGCAATGGGGCTTTTAGTGGCATGGGAGTTGGAGTTGCAGTTTTCTCTGAGTAAGGACTGCAGGCATTTGTTGATCAAGAAAACTGTGTAAAATTGCCAGATCCTAATAACAGATCTTTGAGCAGTGGAACATGGCACTGATCTCTAAGTGTGTCCTCAGGTAAACTGTTCCATAATAAAGAATAAAGTGTGATGGAAAACCTTTCCTTGAATGACAGACTTACCAATTTTTTCCTGGATTGTGTCAAGTTCTCATATTTGAGTGGAAAAAAAGCATCCATATTTATTGGTCCTACCTCCAAATTAAAATTTTAAAGTTTTCAACAGTTGTACATCAAAACTAAAATGGGAGGGAGAACATATCCACAATCCAACTGCCTTTTTATATTGGGTTCTTGCACCTTTACAATAGTTTTGATCCTTCACTGTGCTTACTTTGTTGCTAATCAGTATTTAGTCTGCTTCCTCACATTAATAATGTAAGTTGAAACTAGCACTAAATAACCCACTTTTTTTTTTCATGGTATCTATTGATGAATCAAAAGGACATGAAGGAATTCTTTGTCTCGCCCTAGCTATTCTCAGTGGAGGAATTACTAGTCTAGCCATTGATCTTTGCCATTGGCAGGATTGACTGTGTTGCAGTTGCATGTAATAAGATACATTTTCTGTCTTCATTTCCAAACTGATTTTACACTTAAGAAGTTTTACACTTCTTAAAATCAAATAATATGCATTAACCAATTTTGCCATTGTCCTTTTGTGAATCACCCTCCATTTCAGGATTCATGACATGTGAGAAGTATCTAGAAAGTGTTTGATTATGGCCCAGTTCAGCAGCAATAGTCTGAGATGAGCAGGTAAATCTCTCTCACTGTGAGTAGCTTTGGTTCATGAAACTGCCAGCACAGGCAAAATTCTCCACTGATGCTTCAGACCTCACGTGCATAACAGTTAACCTGCTTGTTTGTTTATTTGTTACTGTTGTGAACTATGTTCATGGTAGAAACTTTTATTTTCAATTCCCTTTTAAAGCTCAGCACGTTGAGCCTCCCTTTCTTATGCACATGCTGCCAAGGAGGATTGTCTCCAGATAAATTATGCCCTCTCTTTCTTAAACAAGATTAAAGAGCTTCTCCGGCTGTTAAGTATCCAGCACTTGAAATCCCACTCTGTTTAGTTCACTGTGGCATTTGCCAACTGTGTGGAGTTTTGATGAGGTTTGGATACCTTAGTGGTACAATGTACAACATGGTTTAAGAAATTTAAATTGTAGGGAGCATTTTTTCATGTTTAGCACAAAGATGAAAATCCATTCCTCAGAACAGAATTGATAGATTGGGACAAATAAAAACAAGCCTATGAAAAGCTTTTTTACTCTGTCTACATATTTATGTAACTATAAGGAGAATTTCCTCATCTTTTAATTAGATTGGTTTGAAAATGAAAAAACCCATGCAGAGGATTTAAAACTTATTTTGATGCTGTTTTGTGGAAATTATTTTGAATAAATAATGGGCTACACTGTTTCAGATGTAGGGAAGATGCCAATCAAAATCACAGAATTCTGGCTCTGAATTTATTTTGAGGTTTAGGATTTTTTTTAAATGGGGAATTAGTTGTCTTTGTTCATCTTTGGAAGTTATACAAAAAATTTACTCTGAATGTAAATAGATTGTCAATATAAATTTTGCAGTGCATTCTCTCCTTAATTTAAAAGTCCGGTTAAAACTGAAATTCTGCTGGGTTGATGGATTTAGGATATATGGCCAAGTTTCCTATTGCTCTAACTGCAAGTTCACCTATTTTCAAGAAATATGTAAATATCGTCACTGAGAGAGCAGTAGTCCCCACAAAAACTGGGCACAAAGTAGAGATGTTTATTACACTTCCACTCTTTGTGGATAGCTGAAAAGAAGATCGCAGCGCAATCTAAAAGGAAAGCCACAGGCTGGAGAGAATAATAAAGAGGTATCAATCCACCACACCACACCATCTCTGACACAATGGCATGACAAGTAGAAAATAACTTAACTCTATAAAATAGGGAAAAGGCAGTAAAAAATGAATTGTGTTACAGTTTCTAAAACCTGCCTCAATTCAAGAAACAAATGCTCCTGAGCAGTGCCAAGGTGTACTATTTTCACATAAATCTCGCATGTCAGCAAATGGGAAACATGTAAAACCCCAAGAAACAGTGTCAGAAAATATCAGATTTGTTAAGACCATTGTGATCACTGATTTAAGAAGGTCCCATCCCAAAGGCCTTCCTCATAGGATCCATCCTCGGTGCCATGTGTTTTGATTTTCTCCAATAAACAATATTCCCAGAAAACGCAGTGATATTTCCTATAAGTGATGCACCATTTTGCTGCATTTAAATATAATTAGAGGTATTTTCTTCAGTGGTCACTTCCTTTCTTTTCTCCAGGTTTAACTAAGTTAAGGCTTCAAGGAGGAACATTTGAATGAGTTCCCTTTGAAAATACAGGCAAGATCTTATTCCTGTTATGTCACTTTAGAGTAATGCACAGAGAAATGTGGTTTCTTGTTCAGATTTATCTGCATGTTTTTGTACCATTCTTCTGAATATATCTAGTGCAGATTAAAATTAGTAGGGAAAAAACTTGAATATCTGAAAATTGATCCAAATTTGACCTCAGGATCAAAATACTTTTTGGAACAAATGAACACATTGCAGAAGGAGGTTCTGATCCAAAGTAAAGGTTCTAAGGTCAAGAAGAGGGAAAGAAGAAAGGAAGAAACAGGTTTGTTTTGTTTAAATTACAGTCATAGGTACAATTTTGGATCCTGAGTAATGTGGAGATGCAGTTATGGGCAGAATCTAAAGGTGGAAAACTGAACCACATAGAGATTTTATTTGCTAACAGCTCTCCAGACCTTCACTTATTATGTATTTATATTCATGGATTTCCCATGTAGGGCAGGATAAGAGAGTAAGAAATTTTGACTCTTAGCTTGTATTAGCCATTAAGCAATGCAATGTCATTGATTTGAGTTACACTGTGCTGTGCAAAGCACACACAGCGTTTAGTGATCATTCTCTGAAGAGTTCCTGCTGGAGAAAGAAAAGTGTACTTACTGTAGGCCATCATGGATCTTGTCATCTCCTTTTCCTTTAAACCTGTGTCTGTCTTCCTGATCACAGAGTGACAACAATGACATTGTTTTCATAAGCAATTCCCAGAACCCAGGGACTGAATTGTACGAATTGTAAACACACTTCCTGGTCAAGTTGCTCAAAACCTGTCCTAGGAAGAGTATTATCTACCTTTGTTCATTTTGAGGGTGCTAGTTATAAATATCTTGAAATACTCCTCTAGGTTTCTGGCCTTGTTTCATTAAGTTATTTTATACATAACCCGTCACCTTTTTACTCAGCAAATTCTGCTCTTGACTCTTAGTGTCTTTTAAATTGGGTGTCACATTCTCTAGGAATGTATAGTGATATGTTTAAAAGAGTGAATGAGTTCAATGTATGTGTTTTAATGGAAGGAAGAGAACTTTGGGACATAAAGCAGAAAACTTTGAAAGGAACACAGCATTTGGTAAAAAATACAAAGTCAACAAAACTCTTTGCTCTTGTCACCCTTAGAAGTAGCTCTGAAGAAATGTGCAGGCTTCAGTAGAGCTGTAATAGATTTGCAATGCATTGAGTGAGAAGGCCTTGGTCTCCTGTTTGGTAAATATTCTTTTCATGGCTCCTAGGAAAACAAAATATGTGTGTGTTTAGCATTGCTTGTGGTGAATATTCCCATTGACATCTGCATTCAGAAGAAGGGTAGGTATGTTTCAATTTAAATAGCCTGTACTTGTCAGGAATTACTGACTTAGAACTATTTTAATTTTTTTTTTCAATTCTGCATCTGTTAAAATTCTATGTAAAAATAATTTATGAGGAAATTTTATGCTTTATTTCCTCTTTTAAATAATACTCATGTAATTATGTCGCCCAATTACTTGTATTAACATACCCTTGTACACTGTATGGGTTTTCTTCATAGCAGTTGCCATTACAATTTAAAGAAAAATATTCTCCTTAGACAAGCTTCTTTTATATAAAGGCATTTTTAACAGGGACAAATTGTTTTTTGTATAAAAGAATATTTTTGTATAAAAGAATTTTATTCTATTTGTATTCTTTTTGTATAAAAGAATAATTCTTGTGACAAAAATTTTTGACCTTTTTTCTCTTTCTTTTTGTTTTGTTCATTTAGGCTGGCTAAAATTACATACATATTCATGTATTTTAATAAGAACAAAGCATTACTCTTGGATATTTTCCATAAATTTGTTCTCATAAGCAATTTGATAGACATCTACTATAAGTGTAATGGGGGAAGTTTACAGTAAATCAGTCTGCCTGGTTTAGAAAACTAGAATTTATTAACCCATTTCCCAAAGGCCCAGTGTTACCTATGAGATTAGAAGAAAATTGTCACTGTTTCTGTTTTAGAGCAGGGGCACTTTATAATAAGACTATATTGTCTAATTGTTTAAAAATTTATTGTGTTTTATTGAAGTGAAATCAATTTACCTCGTACTATTAATTGTTTGTAAGATTAGAGGCAGTCAAAAAGTCTGGGGAATGCTGAGCACATTTGCAGTTCTGTTTTTCAGCTGGGATTTTCTGCATAGGCTCTGATCCATTCCTGTTGCTAACCACGAAAGAGCTGTCAATATGCTGGTTAACCAGTATGCTTCTGCATTGAAAGCTTCCAGCAGTGGTATCAGTGAAGTGGTGCCACTAATAAACCCTCCATTAATTGCTCAAGTAGTACCTGAACAAGGCTCAGAGGCCAGAAGCAGGGTAACCTGTCACTCCAGGGTGTCAGGCAGAATGTCAGGTTGTGAGGCTGGCAGGGTGTGTGAGCTGAGGTATAAATCACTCACACTCAGGGCATGAATGAAGGGCTAAGCATGTTTGGGAGAATACTTAAAATTCTACATGAAGAGTTAGATGATTTTTTTTTCTCATTTATGGCCAGAGAACCTTGTACCTGTTAACTCCCCGTGTGTCGTTTTCTTTTCCATTGCTTTATGAAGAAGAAACACAAATATATACCCTTGTTATAGGAATTGCAAAATAATTATTCTTGTGTTCTTTTCACACTTTAGCTGATAACACCAGTTATTATCTTAATATTTTTGTATATATGTATATACAGTAATATCTCAGTCCCTTTTGTGTTAAGGGAAAAAAGTGAACATTAGAAGATGAACAAAATACTATGCATCTTTTAATCTTGCCATGTTCCCCCACATCTGATATTTTTATATATTTTATATACCTACTCATGTAATTCAGTTGAAGGACTGGAGCCTTCTCTTGTAAAATTTAATAAATTAAAAAATTTATTCCCGGTTTTTCTCCTCGCTTAACCTTAGCATCAGAACTTGATAAATTAATTTTGGTGGTTTTCTGCTCCGTTTCACTTTCAGATTCTCATGTATGCACAATTCTTTGATAGTAGTATTCATGGAAGAGCAGGGGAAATGTTATATACAAAGAAAGGAAAAGGCATAGCTTCCATACTCTGGAACATGTTGGGGCACATCTTTGTACTGTGGATGGGATCATGGTCCTCCACTAAAGGCCATTTGTAAAATCCCTTCCTGGCAAGGCCATTTGGAATGCTTTAATGTGCCATCTACAGAAACCATAATATATGCAGAAGACATATCTCCATTTTTGTTTCCATCTTTAAAAGCAATGCTACAATACTAATAGGAAACAATTCCACCACATTGACATTTTACGTCATTTTCTTTATTTTACTCTGCAGTGTCTCAATTTGATGCCCCTCTAGCCACTACATTTTGAAGTTTTTATTGCTGAACAGTCATTACTTTAACACACTGCAAATAATGAAACAAAAAAACCTTAAATTTTTTGTTCCATGTGAAGATTTTCAGGCAGAAGGAACACTGAACAAGAAGGTGCTGTGATGTGCTATGTCAGTGCCTTCCAGTCCAAACATATTAACCCAGATCATTGGTTTTTTCCCCTACCTAAATAACAGACAAACACTGTACTTTTAAAAATAAGCAGCTGCTCAGACAAATCAGAAAGGAAGTAGAAACCAGGAATTTCAGATATGCCCATCTGAACTATGTACCCATATAAGCCACTGTTGAACTTCACTCTTGTAGCAGCCAGAATTGTAAGAAACAAAGTTGTAGTACATGGACAGGAAGTGCGAAGTACAGAAAAGCCCTATCATTTGCCAAAGACATGTGAAGCTAGTAATATAAAATCTTTATCTTGAGTTAGAATTATCTTGTAGTTGTACTGGAAGATTACTCTGGGAGTCCAAATGAAACCCTGCTGTGTAACTCCTATCTAGTCTTGAAAAACATGTGCAAACAGAATAACAATGCAGAAGGCAAAATGCTCATATTATGGCTGCAGAAAGCCAACAAGTGAGAATATCTGCCACATTTTCCAAGTCAAACCCATATTTTCATATAAAGTGTGTGCATAGGTTTAAAGTACCCCCTTTTTAGCATCAGACTGGTGTATGTACTCATTAAATTACTTAAGATATTTTACATTTCCATTGCAGTCTTCCATATAAGTCAAATTGATATATACTTTAAAACTTACACTTATAAATCATGATAAGATATGATGAATACTCCTAAAAATCTGCTAGCTGCAGACAGAAGCTGAGACATGTTGTAAGGTTCTTGGGCTGTTCTCCCAGTGTGCCCCCTGCTCCAGATCCTGTGGAGCCATAAAATAGCATGCAGAAAGAAGACAGAGAGAAGTTCAGAATTCTGCTGTACCTTTTGAGGAAGCTTGAAGGATCAAGTCTGAAATGGATGCAGTTCCACATACATTACTCTTTAGAAGAATGAAGAAAAAGTAGGGGAGAATTGCACAGTTTCACCAAAACATACAGCTCATAATTACTTAATACAGAAATATGAGAGAGATTGAGGAGATAGGGTTGTAATGGGTGTACTAAGAGAAAAGACAATGTCAGAATGATGCTTTCATGAATAAGCCTCGGAGAAATCCAGAATTCTGTGAGAAAAATACATATTTGCACTGAGGCCAATTTAGGCTCAAGTGGCATTATAAAAGCCATCTGAACTGGAAAGGTAAGTCTCAGTTAATTTACCAGATGAGTGCAATTTGGAAAGTAAATTCTGCTTGTCTTACTCCTGTACAGGTCATCACAGAATGGCTGCTCCTTGAGGAAGACAAGAAAGATTTTGTTCCTAGGAAGGAAAAAAAAAAGTCTAATAATACAGAAAATAACCCCAGAGTTAGGGATCATATTTGTTAGGGTAAAAAACTTAATATTTCAGTGAATTTTACATCTGTTTTAAAGCTCTAGTGTGATGAGCCATCCTTTAGTTTTCTCTGATTCTGTTCCAGCAGAATGAAATCACTTCCTGTAGGTAGAAACCCAAATTCTAAGTGGAATATTTCCTGGTCCCAGTAGAACTGATATTATTTTGTATAACTGTTTCAGCTCATGCTATTAAGAACTTTCTTGTGATTTCTGGATCACAGATTAATTCCAGAATCCCACATACTCTTGAGTCACTAACTGAAATTTTGTGAAACTGCACATTTTTTATCTGAAAAGGGTATTGAGATCTGGTTCATGCTGCTGGTACTTCACAGTCCAATTATTGTAATGCATTTCATTTCAATCTTCCCTTCTGTCTTGAGAGTTGCCAGCAAATGGTCCAGAACTTCAGTTAGACTTCTTTTCTATTAGAGTTGTCACCAGTATAGCTCCTGAATTCTTTATAAGCTCTAGTGATGTGATCTAGAATAAAGGCCTGCTTTTGACCTTCAGGCGTTGGCATGGCCTTACTCAAACTTACTTTTTGACCTTTCTGTCTCCTGATGTTCTGTGCCCTCTCCTTGGATCACCAGCCAAGCTGCCTTTCCCAGGCTGGGCTTGTCACCTTTAAAGTAATGGTTGCAAGTGTATTGATGCAGTAATGACTTTACAGCCCAGCAAGCTCCACTTCATTAAATTGGTTGTAATTTGAACTCTGAAACAAGATAGCATCTTCTGTAATTATATTTAAATAAATTAAGGTTAGAACTGTGGTATTTAGTTAGTGATAGATTGCCTTTATTTATTCTTATACCTTGTCCCAGGACATTGTATGCATAATTTAAAAAATAAGGCATATACTCTCATATAGTATGGTTATGATATATAAGCACATTGACATGAAATTTAATGGTCCAATTAGCAACAGTATTTTCTGTGTTATTCATAAAAGCTGTTGCAGTATTTTACACTGCTTCCTAGTAATTAGTATATTAGTAATCCAGGTGATGGGGAGAGAAGTATTATGTAATGGTAACTGCTTCATTTCAGAAACACCAGGGCTTTATGTATATTCAGCCAAAGTTCTGCATTCCTTTTCCTTTGCAGTTTACAAATATGCACATTTTGCTGCAACGCAGGCTCTTCCTCACTTTGGAAATGGAAAGGAAAAGAAGTGGAAGCTGTATAACCTGTGTTTACTAGCCTAATTTCAGTCTCTTTTAAAAATCATCCTGAGTCTAGCATAATTATACTGAAAATCTGGTAGTACAAAACTTGGAAAAGATCAATTTAGGCACTAGTAATGAAGTGCACAGAGTGTATCTCTTCCAAAAGAGAGACAGATTTTTTTTTTCTAAGTTCTTAAGTGAAGTGTAAGAGATATTCTTTTGTAATATTTGAGAGCTAATCATTGGATAATGGGTGTTGCATGTTTAATGCAACAGTGTAGCTGTCATGTTTTTCTCTTTTTTTATTTGCTTCTTTCTTTCTGCACATTCACCTCTTCTTGAACAGAAATAAAAGGTTCAAGGCTTGTCAGCATCAGTTTATAGATAGCTGTTTAAAAATAATGAGGTATTGGGTATTGTAAGGCTCAGGGCTGTCTTGCCAGACTCATTTATTTCCATTCACCTTTTGTCAGAATTGCAGACAGAAGACATTCAATTAAAACTTGTCACCTGTTGCATGTGACCTAATTTGTATTTGTGACTGTCATAGATTAGGATACATATGGAGCCATTTTAAAATGTAAAGGAACAATAGGATTCTTAAACATTTTATGTCACATTTTCTTCATGTGAACATCTTTGTTTATGGACCATTCTTCAAGGGAAATCACTTGGGCTGAGAAATAATAGAATTTATTTACACAAAGTCTCATTTACATGGGAAAACGAAGGGGATTTTATTAACGTTCTTTTGTGGTTTAGTGCATAAATGGCAGTGCACAAAATTTCAGCGTGTAGATGATTAATGCAAAGTTTGTTCATTAACTTTGTTCATGCAAAGTTAATGTTCCTTTCAAGAGAGGTTGAGTACTGAGCTGTGTAAGTAGTGCATTTATCAGTTCTTTTGTCAAACTGAAAAAAACAAACCATTGGGCTTTAGCCTAAGAGATGTGTTTATCAGTTCCTTTGCAAAAATCCAGCCTATCTCATCCCCTCCTCCCAGGACAAAAATGAAATTTCCAAAATACTGCTTACATTTGGTTGCCTTGAAACTTTGTTTAGTATTAAACATAAGCAAAATCTGAAATATTAGTTTGAAGCATTTGTTTTGCAAAAGCAGTATTATTCTCTTTTTTTTTTCAACCTGAAACAATTCACTAAATATTTTAATTAGCCTGATTATTTGGGGTTTTTTAATAATAAACTGTTTTTTACAAATCGTTGCAGAGGAACAGATAAATTAAACAACTTCTAGTCATAGATGAAGTTAAATATTAAAGTAATAAACATTGTTTTGCTTTTCAGTCAATTATATGGGTCAGTTAATGAACTAATTGTTTTACAGGCACGTCTTGAGAATAGCCAATTTTATCCCACATTAACAAATACTTTTTGGTACCAAATACTTTTTGGTACTAGCTGAATGTAAAGTAGGAGGATGAGTTTTAGACTTCCTATGCTACTCTAAATAATGTGTTTAATTGTGGAGATGGCTATAGGAAGTCAAAACACTGAAGCCTTCCCCTGGTAATTGTTAATTCAGCCATAGATCAGGAAAACTTTAATGTGAGTCATAGCTTCTATCTTCTTTGATGACACACACTTTACATCTCTAGCTGAATTTTTACCTGCATAAGGTATTATCCAAATACTTGTAAAGTGATTGTAGAAGCTCTTTGGCATCTTCGTAATTCAGCACATAAGTGTGCAGATCCAGAAAAAATGATAGCTGATATTATCTTATTTCTTCAGCTGTGTTACTTTTCTGCATGTTTCTACTGTATTGAGAGACGTCTTTCATGGTTTAAAGTATTTTTTCCACTGCAAATCTCTCAGACTGCAGGGTTTATGCACTGGACTCTAACCCCAAATTATAGAGGTTGCTGAAGTGTCTAAAGAGTATCTAGATGATTGTGCATTCTTAAATCTCAATACATTCTGTCTCTGTTTATGGTGGAAAAATCAACTAGTATTTCTGCCTTATGTAAATAAAAGCAAAATGGAGTTTATAATATTCACTGAAGTTTATTCAGCGATCTTAGAAATAATCACAGTAAGCTCAAGTGAACTGGAACACTCTATTAAGGCATTGTCCCAAAGGAGAACCACACTGGAACCTGCCATTAAAATTATATTTGTGCTTTCCAGTTTTGCTGTTAATCTGGGGGTTTTTACCTCTGCTACCGATGTTCCTCTAGAGCTTGGTAAGATGCAGTTACGTGGGTATTCATTTTTACCTGTCTCACTGTTGAAGACAATGCTGGGAATCTTGCAGACATCTGTAGAAAATGGATTGTTAGCCAGTTACATATGTCAAAAAATGAGATAGGAATATTTTTCATACATATCGAATGCTGTGTTAGAGGTGGAGTTTGCCAGGGTGGTGTTGATGTAGAACATACCAGCCTGCCATGAGACTGTTATGTAGGGGAAACAGGAAGGGAGCAGAATGTGAAATTCCTGAGGGAAGTAAAAATGGCACATTTCAGTCTGATTTCAAACCTATTGTTTACTAATTAAGTATTTTTTTTCCTCAAACAAAAAGCTCTGCAATTAAAGGGAGTGAACAATTTCTTACAGGCAAACCTGGTGTTGGTAGGGCTTGATTTGAAGGATTGGGCTAATGCCTTCCAATGTAACTTGTGGGTATAGAGCTCTGTGGAAAGGACAAGAATGTTTGTGGGTCAGGTGAACAAATGAACACTGGCTGCTTGTAGCCAAGGTGAGGAGGAGGAGATGGAGAAGGAAAATAGAGATGGATGATAGAGGAGTAAATAGTGGTGAATGATAAAAGGAGTAAATAATATGCTTTTAATATGGCTTGGATCTCTGTGGGAAATGAGATGACATGGTTATATAGTATTTTCATAGTGAGGACCTGAATTGCAAAGTCAGTAATATACCGAGGTATGGGCAATCCTTTTGGTTATGTAGCATCATCACAGTGGGTGTCTGTCCTGCATGAGGTCTTCAAGGCAGTATGAGGAAAGAACCACAGAATAGGAATAATAATTTACATTTTTTGGCAAGGTAGAAACAGATGAGGAAATGCAAAGAAAATAAGTTCAGGTTTACCTGTGTTGTTTAGATTTAGTAACCTGGTGTGTAGCTCATGTGGCACATCTGCTCTGGCCTTCAGTTGTTTCTGTGCAAGGCTGTGTAGACACGTTTAGTGTAGAGTAAGTGCCCAATGTGATTTTGTTGTGTGTTGTGTAGCATTTGATAGAAATCATGCAAAGATTATTTAAGGAACCAGGAGGCAGACTTTTTTTTAGAAGCTTATATAGTGACTATATAAAAGCATTTATTCCCTGAAGAATAGGTGAATTTCTTATGTTGTATCAGGACATGTAATTTCTTTGTTTTAAAAAGTAGCTATTGCACTGAGTTACACAGTTTCCATCTCTCCCTATATTATAGCTCTACAGCCCAACCCTCAGCTTCTGAGATTTGTAAGTCATGTCTAAATCTCTGACCACCCATCACTCCTGAACTAATGAGTTCATGAGTTGTGCTTGTCCTGAGATATAAAGTGAACTTGTTACACTTTAACATTGAAAGTAACTGCTCTCTTAACTGGTGGCAAGCCTGTTCTTCCTGTTTCTACCCTGTGGTCATCCCTATTTTTCCCATTAGGGCTCTTGGTGTTGTTTCTCTGTTGAAGGCTTTTCAAATGAGCATTAGGAAATGTGAAGAATCACATTGTCTTGTCTGTGGTGGAGCTGTGTTCAGTGACATGAATGTTTTGACCCTGAAGAACTGTAATTGTAATACATATAGTACAGTTCATTGGGAGATATTACATGATTTTTTATGGGTGGAGTGGGTGTCTTTCTTTTTACTTCATGGTTGAGGACTGATTGGGTGAGTGAACTGAGATGTTGAAGATTTTGTGAAGCCACAATGCACAGCAGAGCTGAAGCAGAGGTCTACTTAATTTCTCCAGATATCACAATATCCTCCTTAATAGTCTGAATACAGACTGTGTGGAATTCCAACAGTTATATCTGTGACTGATGTAAAGCTTCTCCTGCCCCAAATGAGGATCTTTGTGGACAAAATTACTTTCATTTCTTCCCTTTGTTATTCTAACAAAGGAGGCATCAGTTGCTACTGTCTTGATAAATAAAACTTCATGTAATAAATTCTCTCATACAAGTTATAGGAGTTACAGAGAAATATGCACGGATATACTTTGGAACCTCTGGATTTCAGTTTGCTACCTGCTAAACTCCAAAGTTTTTGTGGAATATCAGATGGGTATAGCTTGTTAAGCAGTGTCTTGCACTGTGTTTGCTTCTATAAAGACCCTTGGGAAGTAAAATACCACGTAGGGTGTGTTAGATTATCAGAAATTAAATCCAAAGTATCTACTTTCTTAGAGATACAGAAAAATATAGATATAGGATATCTTACAGATAAAGGAAATATTAGGAGCCAAAATGATGATAAACTCTATCAATTTTAATGGATGGGTTATAAAGCTCTAATTTATTGGTGTTACATTATCAAAACTATTTTCACATTAAAATTTGAATTAGTTCCATTATAGACTTAGGTAATTTTAAATTGTGCAATACAATTGCCCTCCAGTTATCTAGAAGTTAGGGTTTTTTAAAAGAAAGCTTTATTTACAGATAAAGCAATGTATATTAGGTGAAGGCATGGATCTAATTAAAATTTTGCTATAGTGACATTTTTCTGTATTTCCTTCCATTGAGTATGTGAATGGCTTGAGTGTGTATCTCATCTAATGCAAAGGAGGTAAAAAAAATTGTTCATCTTGGTAGATTTATATTATTTTAATTTAAGCTTCAGTTCCATTACTTTTTGATTAAACGTACTTATGTCTGATGCTATCCATCTTTTATCACTATGAAATCTGTTCCCAAGCAGAAAGAAGGATGGCATCTGAATTATGCAGAAATCATTTTCTATCTATTTTTCTTCAAATGCTGGGCAGTCTTTTTCATAATCCCACCAATATTGCATGTGGCTTGTTCTAATCCTCTGCCTATTTCTGGATATTCAACTATCAAACCTTGGTCTTCTGCTGTTTGTTTTTAGGGCAATGTATTGTCATGGATGTCATTTGCTTCAGCTGTAGCTCAGACTCCCAATTCAAGTGTGAAGAACACTGAGTTATCATTAGTTCTGAAAGGTTTGAGCTACGAGTTTTTAAAGTGGTGGTCTTGTAGTTCGTGCATTTCTAAGTATAACTTTGAAAAATAAAACCAGAAATAACTATACTCTGTTGATTGAATTAGCAAAAATTTTATCAAACAGCATAGATCACAAATCAGTCACAAGTTACATAGTTAACTACCATAAATAAGATTTCATTCATAGTTATGCACTGACCTCTTGGGGTACGTGGTTCATTTGTGTTACTGTTTAAATCTTGTGATCCCCATAAATGCAACTGGACACACTCAATGAGAAATGTACTTCTTGGGTTTGATGGACTGACATACACAGTCTTCTGCAGTAAGCCAGGTGAAATTTCACTGTTAAGTAGGGGTGATCATTACCTGCTTTCCTGATGAGCAAAAGCTATTGACCACTGTTGGATACAACTCACTGAATTATAGTTGCAGGTGTTTCTTGTGTCCTTAAAGCAAGCATCTCCTTTCTGTGTAAGTAACCCAGGAAATATAAGGGAAAAAAAAGGCAATACGACCTCAACAATAGTTGGAATAGTTGGCCTTTGATTTCTGGCTAGTTGGCAAAACAGTTTTCCTTTACAAAACCCAGTCAATCCTTTTTGGTTTCTGAGAAGGAAAGAGAATTGACAGATGTTTTCTGGGTACTAGTCTGTACTACCTGTGTAGGTTCAGACGCAGCACAAACTCTGTGCTGTGTTCTTCTTGCTGTGCACCTGAACTGTAATTTCCTTGGTGGTAGCTTCCCTTGCTGTCCAGAAGCCAGTTCTTGTGGTATTTTGTGTGGAAGGGAGAGATCAGAGGGATGGGACATAGAAGAGTGGGCCAGAATAATAGCAATAGAAAGTAGACATAGAGGGAGGAGAGCTAAAATAGACAATGAAAAGAAAAGTGAGAATGTGAGTTGCACTTTATTACATCGCTCACAGGAGCCATTGGTACTTAATGTGTCCTTCCATTCTTGTGTCGTTAAATCCGTGTCATCATGGACAGATTTTGCACTTGGTATTACTTGTCCTGTTGTCCTGCATGTGTGCCAAGTTCTTCAACTTCCGTGTTATGTTACTGCTTGGTTTTTGTCACATTCCTCTGGGCTGTCCTGAAATCTGCCTCGGTGACTCAGAAAGAAATAAAAATATTTCCTTGTTTTGTAAGACCTACTGTCTTTGCGCCCTTTCACCTTGTTTCATTTTGTCTATGAAAGCAGCTATAGCTTGTTTCAGGACAGTAAATTTCTATATATCCATACAAACCAGGCAGCAGAACGCTGTATTGAAGGAATGAACAGTATAGAGGTAGAACACAAATGTTAATTCATCATTGATGACATCTGAATGCACAACTGTACAATTTCTTTCAAATCCTCATGAACAATTTCAGTCATTAAGCCACATGTATATTCTTATTTTTCTAGGGACACTTACTTTGTATCCTCTGGCCATGTTAATCCATCTTAATTTGGTTTTGACTATCTAGACTGTATGCAGGGCTCATTGTTTCTAAAGTTCAAATTCTCTGTACTTCTCTGCTCATAATGTTATGCTTCTATATCCATGGTGTTTATTAGAGCCTTGAAATTCTGCTTCTGGCAAAGATGACTTAAGATTAGGCTCTTTCAAATGGAAACTAAACTTGCTAGCTGTTTTTAATAATATGTAAAAATGAATGAATGGTTTTAAATGAACAGGAAATTATGTTGTATACTTAGTCTTGCATGTGTGGAACTCTAAACTGCTTGCAAATACTTGTAATGCTGATTTCCCATACTTTCTAAAATTAATCTTTTGAAATAAACATGCTTTTAATATAAATATTGGAAGGCAGGAAATAGAAGATTGCTACCTGAAAGGCATGCTCATAATGTATTTAATTACATGTTTGCTTGTGTTTCCAAACATAGGTGTGCGCCTAGACCGAGTACGTGGGGGTCGCCAGAAGTACAAGCGCAGAATAGATGCAGAGAACAGCCCATACCTGAACCCTCAGCTAGTTCAGCCAGCAAAAAAGCCATGTGAGTACACCACATGCACAGCATTTCTCTCTCAGTACAGGCTATTGACTCCTAGCCCTGTTTGCTAAGCTCCTTCTGGGTTGAACAAGGGTTTGGTCAGAAAATATTACCATGAAGACTATATTGATTTGGCTGCTAACAGGTTTTGTTTTAAATATGCTCATCTTTCTCAAGTGGAGTTGAACAAAGAGTGTTTTTACAGGTGGAAGTGTATAAAAGCATGGTTTATGCAGTGCAAATTTTACATTTACAGGTTATCTTTATTTTCAGTGGTACATAAAATGGTTCATACTGTGATCATTAGCTCATTGAAGCTTCTACTTTCAGATTTCACAAGAAAGTGATTTTTGTAGTTTTCACTAACTAAATGAGTTTGACTGCTCAACCTCCCAATGAAAATACATTAAGAGCCTCATTAATTTATACCTATAGATTAATACACTACCTAGCATTAGATTAAAACAGCAATATGCCACACTAATAACAAAGCAGAAAGTGGTAGTTTGGGCTCTAGTACTCTCATGGATTTTTTTTTTTTTTTTTGCTTTGTTTTGTTATGTTTTAATAATGTCCTTGATTGTATCTCTCCAGGCTGAAATTAAGAGAGAAAGAGATGATCATCTCACTGCTAAAATACAAGTTCCATCCTCTTTGCGATTAACTAAAAATAGTTAGGGGTTTTGCTTTGCAGCTTATATAAACTCAAGCAGTGACTGTACTAATTCCATGAAGTAAATTTAATAGCATTATAGCTGTAGTGCAAGAGGCTGATGTATTACCCTGCAAAGACACACAGGCTCTGTATCAGGTGTTGTAAACTCTTCCAAATTCAAATGGGAATACGCACATCCAGTTGCTCCTGCTGAGGAGGTTAATTTGCTCCTAACATGGATAAATAAGCCAGTGAAATAAGGAGGGCAAATTCCTTCTTGTCTCCCATTTGCCTCTGCCTCTAAGCCTCTGACAACACACATGTCAGGTATTAGCCCCTCGAAAATACCTGGCTGGATGGAAAATGGAATCTGTTTCTGATGGTGTTCCCCAGTAGGGGACAGTGCTGTGTACAATACGTTTGAGCATATGGGGATCTGGAGAGCAAATAAACAGTCTTTGAACTGTAAGTGAAAGGGCATTTTAGCTGTGTCAAAGAAAAAACAGCCAGTTTTACATAAAATTAAGGCTTAAGTGAACATATGGCATAGTTTCCTTTTGCCTTTCCAAAAAACATTATGCTGATTATATTCCTTCAATTGTCCAATCTGGCATCTTCTACTCAGCCTCCATAAGCTGTCCCACTGTTCTGTAAATACAATCTAGGGCTGTGCTAAGCAGATTTTGCACATTATAATAAAAACTTTCTGATAATACAATAAAATTTAATAAACTCTAATGCTTAATTTCATTAGAGGTTTAGTTTTCCTGGGTGCACAGATTGTCAGTTTTTCATTTACTTGATATTGTCATTGAGTAGAAATGTTGATAGCCTAACATACCAAAAAAAGCCAAGACCAAACAGACAAAAAAACCAATCCAACCCAAAAGCCCCAAGCCCTTAAGATATGAGCAGAGGTTAATGCAGTTGTACTGAAATACAAGAATCTCTGTGTAAACCCAAGATTATTGCAACGTGTGCATTATTACATTACCTATAAGGCTATAACTGCACCAATTTCTGTAAGCTCCAGTTGTCTGAGATAAACTAACCTCCTCATAAATCATTACTCATTATCTGAGTGCCTCCCTCCATTTTTCTTAGCTTGTCCAACTATAAATAATTTTGTCATAAACATTTTTAAAACTTAATTTTCAAATCCTGGCATAAGTGTCCAGACTTGAAACAGTTGAATTGGTTTTGTGTGGAAGTAGCCTGGGAGATTTTCTGGACCCTGACTGATAGTTTGTGTGTAACAAAGGCACAGGAATGAAAATTGGGTTCTATTGATTCTAATTAGGGAAACATTAAATAAGATTTACCTTGAAACAGTGCTCATGGCTATTCAATTTCCTGAGTGATGGAGTTTTCTGAGTACATTCAGAATTTTTCTATGTTCTGTGCTAATGCATGTGCCAATACATGTAGCTTTTTTCCCCTGTAAGGAAAGAGCAGGTGTTTGGAGGATCTTTTCTACATCTACTTCTGATCTCTGTTGTATTTTCTAGCTTCACCATAGAATTTAATGGCATAGATTTCATTGACTGCAGAAATAAAAAGGATTTGAGATTTTGCAAATCCTGAGTCAAAATAGTCAATATTCCTAAATCATCTATGGAATTCCATTGGTGAGGAGCCTCATATGTGAATGAAAGTTTTTCTTTGGCCATTTCTTCTGTTGCAGGGGAAAAAAAACCCAGAACTTGGGGATGAGAGTGCTTCTTCATTCATTTATCATGGTTTAAAAAGCCAAAAAGTAGAAGTCCTCAGCTGCATATTTTTGGATGTTAAGAAACTCTTTATTAATTTATTCTATTTTCCTAATCCATTAAAAATACTGGAATTTGGAAAGAAGTAATGCTGTCTTTTCTGACTTACATGTTTTCTGTGTGAAAGTGAACAGGTTATAAAGAGACTGTTAAAAAAACAAAAACTGCAAAGGCTGTTTGCCAATATAAGTTTAAACTACCATCTGTCATTTGTAAATAAGAATAGAATTCCTCATTAATCAGTTTGATAATCAGTCAACTGTTGAGATCAAAAATTGCATCAGTTGGCATAGTTCCTACAGTTCATATAAAGCATGAATATGTCCCCTTGTAATAAAACAAGCTTGATGTGATGGTTTCCAGTTGGCTCTTGCACTTACTATATGAAGGACTAACATATATCACAACTTCTGACACACAAATTTGGAATAAGGTAAAAATTGTAGAGACAGTAGATCAGAGTCAAGGAGTCTCTGTCACTAAAGAGCAGTAAAGTATCAAGAATCTGAATCAAGTGAGCATTTTATGGAAAAATGTCATGGACTAGTAGGGATCCTTTCTGACACTGATGCCTTAGGTTTTAGCTTTTATATTTCTCAGATTCTTTACTGCTTTAGTGTGTAGTTCTGAGCTTCATATTAAAGGAGAGTGAGCTCTCTTCACAGACTAGGTAGACAAAACAATTCCTTTTCTAGCTTGGGACCAAGGTCAACTGATCCAAATTTCAGGCCCAAGAGCATTAAAAAGAGAGAAAAACAAGGATGAGACTTCATAACCTAAAGCTATAATTGGACAATTAACTCCAATATACTTATGGACCAGAGCTTATAAAAGTGTGAGACCTCAGGACAGGTCAACCATTTCGGGTCTGTCTGGGGTGTAGCCCTGGCTGGGCTCTTATGCTGGCCAAGATCTATCCATTGAGGCCTTCTAATAAATGCCTACTTTATTCTTTAACTCTGCCTAGCCTGTGTTCTAGGTCAGCTTTGACAAGGCATCAGTGCTGCTGGGCAAGTCACATCCCAGTCAGCTTCCATTGCAGGAGAACAGAACCGTGTGGTCTGTCCTGTGACATACATGCACATGGGGAAAATTATACTCATTCTGGCAGCATTCTCTGCACTCAGAAAATACTTGGTGTCTTCTCACAGTGGAATCCCATTTATATCAAGCCTTATAATGTTTTATCTCTCTGAAGGGAACAGATTCATGTAAAATCACTAAAGGGTGTCATTTGGGCTTTAAATTCTGATGGTGCATTTGAGGTCAAAAGATGTACCTACCAGGAAAAGTAAAATGTAAATATATTGGGAAGTATAGTAATGTACCCTGTATTAGGAGGCTTAATGAATTAGTCCTTTTCCCATTTTTCAGTTCTGCCTTCTCATAGTAATAAATCAGGCCCCTGTATAGAGATAAAATATTTCTATTGTGCCTTCACATGGATATAGTACTCATATTATGTTTATCCTACTTACAGAATAGCAACACTGTATTGTAAATCTTGTGGGCTCTTCTCTTTTTTTCTTCTCTGCATTTTCCTATATAACTTAATTGATTATTCCAAATAGATGTCACAAGTCAACTGAATAAAAAAGTAAATATTTAACATGTGAATAAAAATGCTATATAGATAAAAATAAGCAATGTGTGACTATGATAAAGTATCATTCCATGCACAAAACCAGTTTTCTGAGGTAAAGTTTGCATACTTTCATACTTTGCTTAGTTTTACACTCTTTTTTCTCTTTGATTTTAGTGTTTTTTTCCTGTTTAGAAGTAAGAAGGAGATGATTGGTCTGGGTTTGTAGGTAAAGAATGGTAGTTCAGGTCACTGACAGAAGTTACAGGTTTCAGTGATTGACTAATTGCATGTGGTATTTACTCACTCAAAAATACGCTGCCTTTAAGGGGTAGGGTGAGTTGCAGGTAAAAAAATGAAGGCAAAATTTTTCTATTTGAACAGTAGAAAATGTTCTATAATGCATTAATCTTTTCCTATAAAGTTTGTACTCCAGTAATTAACAGGGATCATGTATTTCTATGTTCTATTGAATTTATTATTTAAGAACATACATGTCTGGCTTGGTAAACACTGTTAATGGATCAGATTTGTTTGTGCTGTAACCACTTGTAGGGGGTCATGAAGTTACAGTAAGGTGTAATTAAGTTCAGTGTCTCAAGACAAATTTTTGTGCACTTTGAAATCTGAGCCGTCTGTTTGAAGTGTAGAATGATGCTGCTGGTGATCTTGTAATGTTCTGGACCATTTTTACAGATAACAAGATTGTCTCCCATTTGCTGGTGGCTGAACCAGAGAAGATCTATGCTATGCCTGACCCCACTGTTCCAGACAGTGACATCAAAGCACTTACCACTCTTTGTGACCTGGCAGACAGAGAACTGGTGGTGATCATTGGATGGGCTAAGCATATTCCAGGTACGTACAGGGTTTGTTGCAAATACATAATGTACAGAAATCATCACGTGGCTTATTCTGTGCTGGTAAAAAATACTACTTTTTTCTCTCCTTACAATGCATTAAGTTTTCCTAAGGGTCCAGAATATTCTCACAGAACACAGTTTAGATGGTCATGTGTTTTACCTTGGAAGTAGTAGTGTTGTTGCTATGAGTGTTACTAATGTTAGTAAGTTTCACATGCTACTTAGAGAATTTTTTTTCATGTATTGTTATTATTAAGATAAACTCCCTTTGCTATCCAGAGCATTAGCCTGGCATCAAGGGTCATACAAGTCCTCTCCTCTGTAGTCATCTGATTCAGCAGTATTTGAATATAAGGCTGGCTCCTCTGTTAGGTAAATGCAGCACTACTGACCACAGAAGGTGAAAAAATTCAGTTATATTTTGGCAAGGCACAGAGGAATTGTTCTTTCCATTGACTGATCTAGTGTGAGAACTGAACTGTACCAGCAATTCAGTACAAAGAACTGAATTGTCCCAGAAAATCTCCCCTTACAACTTAGTAAGAGTTGGTCTGCATGGAATGGACTGCAGTCTGCATCACATAAATGCACTGATATTAGAAAAGCTGACTGGCAATCTTATTAGCAAGAAAAATGGGGATCATCAAAAGCAGTTTCTCAGAAGATTAGCAGTTCCTTCAGATAACATTTCAGGTGTATTTTTGCCCCTCCCCAGTGCAGAGATGTTTGTTCTTGCTCGTGAGCTAGCAGACAAACTTACAGAAGTCTCCTGGGTTCTCAGTCTATCACCTTTCACAAAAGTCACACAAAAAAGGTCAGCTTTTTCTCTTGTTTCTTAAGGTATTTTTCTTGTCCAGCTGATGAGTGAGCATGTTGGTGTGTTTTCATCAGCTCATTAGTTTTCTAATTTTGATAGTGGAGCCTTATTAAGCATGAGAGTGGATAACCTTTCATTCCTCAGAGTAATAAGTCATTCTCATTTTAGATGCAATTTTGGGACAACTTAATAGTAGAATAAATAATCCAGTCAGTTGTTTGTTTATCAGAGTTAAAGGTATTTTATTTGTAGTGTCAAAAGAAATTGCAAAGAAATATTCTTGCTGTTTGTTTCTTTTTCTCTTGTTCTTACCAGTTCTTCTGGGTCATCTTGGATAAATATAAACATAATATATACACAAACACAATCAAATAATAATAATAATTTGTACCTTTATGAAGTGCTGTTTTTTTTTTACTTCAGAGGAAGGACAACAGCCTAGAGATTCTAAAATAGTCAGTTGAAATTTAGTCATTCTCTGTGCCACAAACGGTGTATAAACAAGCTCTTGTATCACAAGCAATGTTTTTCTGGTACAGTTAACTTATTTCTGTCTCCTTAAACTAGTTTGTCTTTATGCTTTGAATGCTACAGTAATTTCTTTAATCAAATTGATGGAAGTCCCTTTCCCAGCCCACACTGAAACCAATTTATTGGTCATGATACGCCGGCTATGTTGCTAACAGTCGTAACGAACTGTCAGGCAATATCGCAGTGCAGCTAATTTGAAGTCATTAGGTGTGCAGCGTTCAGGCAACAATTTGTTACAGTGGTTAGGAACACAGCTGACATTTCTGAATGGCTTTGTTCAGAGCAGTTCTAGATGAGCCCAAGCAAATTGTAAACTAATTTAAACATCACTCTATATTATAGGAGCTACTTTGTCTTACACTGGTTGCTAATAAAGCACCCCAAATTAAGTCAGAATGAGTTAAGCAGGTGAGTTTGAGTTTCATCTTTGGAAGATACCTAGATCACCTTAACCAAAATAGAGTAGCTCTCAAAGAAGTCAGTCATGCTCCATAGCAGTTGCAGGGGAACTTTTGTCAGTCTGATTTGTGAATATGCTGTGTAGCTTGGATTTGGCTGGAGCGATGGGAAGAGCAGAGGGATGAGACTGAGCAGCCTTTTAAATCATGGCTTTGGTTAGTGTGGAAAAGTGTGGATGCCATAAACTGGCCCTGAAATTTTAAAATCTGAGCCACTTGAGGAACTTACCTGCCACAAAACAGCATTTTAGTACAAGGTAAGCTCAAGCCACACCTACAGTGGTTAAGCCACCTTAGGTAAGTGCACTTACCTCATTTCATTTACAAATGAGAGTTTAAAAAAAAACTCCAGGCAATAATAACAATCCTTTTATAAGCTGTCAGGTAACAGAGGACAGTGATAAAATCTGTGCTTGTTGCCTGGCATTTGGTCACAAAAATCAAAATGCTAAAGGACAAATACAATGAGCTTTTGTAGCTTGATTTTGAATGTTGGACGGATGAACTTGGACTGGCTATGCTCAGCTGATATCTGGCACGAAACAGTATCTGGAAGAGCCTGCATTGGTGCTGCCTGTTTGCAAAACTAACAAATGTTACTGTAGTCAGAAGCATAACAGGATGGGGAAAAGGATGAATTAGGAAAGGGGTGCAAATTGCATAAAAGTTCACTGTAGCTTGGCAGACTAAGTAAACCCTTGGTGTAAATCTTGTAGAGTCGATTAATTACACCAGTAGTGAATTTGTGCCTAGCACAGCAAAGCAGCAATCAGCAAATCTTTCTTTACTATAGTGATTTCTTAAGGTTCAGTGTAATTAAAGGCCCTTATATATCAGGTGCTTAATAACTAATAAAGATCTCAACTCTAAAGCATTGCAATGTAAAATTTGTCTTCGTGGAGGAAGCCAAAGCAATGTTTTTGCTCTTGTGAAAAAAAGCCTTTTAATAGGATTATCTACAAAAATGTAACAATGCAATATTCATTCTGCCCCAGCCAACCGTTTCCCATTTCAGTCACAGACTAAAAAATGTTTTCAAATTATACAAAGTTCAAGTCCTTTCATAAAATCATTAGTATTTCTGTTGTATTGGAAATATTTCAATAGTTGCTTTTATTGAACAAAAAGTCTATACCATATACAAAAGGAAATATTGAAAGAAAAATATATATGGAAAGCCTTTATCAGTAAATAGAATTAGTCTCTGTGCATTTATAAATCAAATAAATGGAAAGTGTGTTGTTATGAAACATGACCATGTCTTATCTGAAGAAGAAAAAGATCACAATGGCATTAGGAAATGCTTGACTTTAGTTAGAGAGGCGTAAGGGCACAAGAACAGATGATGGTGCCCTAATAGCCCTTTTTAAGAATGACAGGGCCCCGCCATTAGCATCCTTTTATATCCTTGGAAATTGCTCATGCCTCGCTTTTATGGTTCCTATCTGCCTGACTCTTTTTTATTTCTCTTTCAATTTCATCCGCGCTCGGATAAGCGCATGCTAACACAATATGATTGAGCTGTAAAATGGAACGCTGTCGCCTCTAATCTCTTTTATGTAGATATGGAGGTACTTCCACACTCCACTTCATTCTCTCTCCATTGTTGGCCTTTTTAGAATGTGTTGCCGAGTAATGGAGGCTCAGTCAAATATTAGAGCTAGGTTTCACAGGGTGTGATAAGAAGATTATCAGGCCAGCAGTCAGATCTATTGTTGTTCTTTGTGTCAGATTAAAATATTCTGATGTACTGTAACTTCGTTAGTAAAATACTGAAGGTGCTTAGGGAGGGAGGCTGATGCTGCTTCATCTCCTGCCTGATGAGACAAAACTCTTATTAACTGACCCAAATAAACTGTAAATATATTAGGAAGCCTCTGCAAGACATTTTATTTTATTTTAATTTAATTTAATTTTATTTTATTTTATTTTATATATCTATTTTTAAACTTTTATTTTAGCTATCTTTTTAAATAAGGAAACCTTTCTTAATTCAGTATTTTCTGGTAGTTGAGTTTCCCACCCTTCACATTGTATTTTGGGGAATTTCCATTTCATTGGTTGCATTATATTAATTAGGCTTTTGCTGTATAGGGTAGTTTTCTGCTGATACCTACTCACAGTACCAGTATGGTTTAGGCTGGAATTTTGTAACTCTCTCATTGACATTCACCAAAATGTGCAACATTTTTTGTATTAAGTGGAGGCAGCAAACATTAAGCTCTTAAAAATGTGCATAACAGGAAGCTAAAGAAAAAATGTTGTCTACAAAATTTGCATGCATGAAAAAACATCAACCAGACCATAGAAATCAACTTTTTGCACTTAAGATGAAAAATTTGTTTGGAAACAGTAAATCAGACTAATACATCAAAAATAACTAGTTACATTATTTAGTAAAATAAGCCTGCTTGTCTTCAGCTGTTGTCCCTGTTTTCTTAGCAGGAACAGTGTTCAAGGAAGGGAATAGTTAGAAATTGATACTGCCACTGGTGCTAGTATTAAAAAAAAAAAAGGCATGATTTTGATGTAACAAATACAAGGATGTTTTGAATATTTTAGTGTTAATGTTTTATGAAACATTTTTGTTCCAGCATACTCTTTGTGGAGGACAATATTTAAGCTTTCCTTTCCAAAGCAGCTCTCAGGGGTGTAGTTTGACATTATAATATTGAACAAGAACATGATTTGCTGCAGTGTTGTTGTTTCTAAAATACCCTTTTCTCACCATGTGTTTCAGAAATACCACCCCTTGTGTAGGTAAAAGCTGACCACAGTCACTTGTGTGGATTGTTGTTGGGGCAGCCCATAGAGAATCTCAGCTCTGCACGGGGGACAGGTCTTGCCTGTGCTTTATGTCTGAGCTGTGCTGCCTGCCGCTGTAAAATTTGTTTTTTGTGCTCAGCCTTCCCTAGTCCCTTGTGCTGCTAGCTGGATTTAGGGCCATTTCAGACACAGCCCTGCAGCTTCTGAGAGCACCCCATCACAGGGTGCCTGTCCTTCCACAGGCAGCTGGGCATGTAAATGTGGTGCTCGCTGTTCATGTGACATGGAATGGAGGATGAGTTGTGAGGTGCTAAGAGGTTGGCAGGAATAATAACTTGAGCCTCCCGGGGAATCAGGACATCCTGCCCTTTCTCAAAGTGCTAACTGGGACACTTTATCAAAAGCCTTGTATCTGCCCTTCTTTTAACTCCTTCTACAAACATGCTTTAAGTACAGAAACCAGACCTGCTCTTCCTGCGAGGGAGATGTTCTTGAACTCACAACTAGTGTGACATGTGATCTAAGGCAGGCCATTCCCTGGGCCTTGAGGGTAGAGATTTCAGCCAAGAGGTTTCTCAAAAACGAATTACTTCCTTGACCTCTGGCACTGAATTGTACAATATGGGAAATCAGGAATTGGCTGCCAGTTTTATTTTTGAGCATTAGTGTGGATGGACCACCCAGAACTGCCAGGGTTTAGATCACCATGTTGATTCCGGTTTCTCTAAGCAGAATGGGACAGCAGCGTGCCTAAAATGCTAGCAGTTCATCCATCCTGGTATTTGAAGTGCTGGGAATGGTGGCAGTTTTTTAGTTTTTCATATTTTGAAAACAATATCACAGAGAAGGGTTAAGTGATCTTGCAAGGTAGGGAGGAGGAGGAAGGATGATGCATGAATAAACATGTCCACAAGTCTCCCAGCATTTTCAAAACAAAACAAGGGTCTGTGTTGTGGCAAAAGGTGGTAACCAAAGGATCTGTTCAGGTTTTTAAAAATTTCCAACATACCCAGCTGAGATACAGTGTTGGGCTATTCTTGATGAATCTGTTGCTGAAGTCAGCAGGAAAATTTCAGCAGATTTCAGTACAAAAGAATAGGAGGCTTTGTGTGCAACTAGAGATGCACACTCTAAGTGTGTCTGCTAGTTCCAGTTCAGAACTGAGAGAGACAGCACTAGAGAGGTGAGAAGGTTTCTAATAATGCTAGACATAGATGTCCTGGGGTAAAAAAAGCACTTTAGTTTCCAGGTTAGTCACTTCTGGCATTTTTTTACTTGCATTAAATTAACTGAGGGGGGAAAAAATAATCTCAAACATATAAACATCTCATCACCTGCAAATTATACGTAAATATAAAATAAATGTGCAGTAAAACTTAAAAAGGCACTTGAAATTCTTGCTAGTTATGACTTCAAAATCTGTACCTATTCTTGGAAAAGCTTATTTAAGAGTAATCATCACCAAAAGCATAATAAAGTCAAAAAATGGAATTAACACGTAACAGAAGAACTTGGCTTAATTATTATCTTTTAACATTGTGGGGGGTTTTAGGGAAAAAAATCCCTTATTTAAAATGCTCTTCTCTCAAGATCAGAATTAAATAGTGACTTTGTGTCTCTATTAAGTTCACCTTTTATTCCTTTACAAGTACTTGCTTTTTCCTTCTGAGTGACTGTCTCCTTTTCTTGTTTTGTTGTTTTTTTTGTTTTTTTTTTTTTTTTTAAATCAGTCCTCTCCCTCCACCCATGCCCCCAACATTCACACTACACTGTCTGGCTGTTGCACTTTTTTTTTTCCCAGTGTCCCCCTTTATCTGCCTCAACCAATCTCCAAATGAATGCATGTCTATCATGGCCTTAGCTTTGACACTCTGGATATATTGATTAATAGTTGCCCTAAGCTCCTTTTAGCAAATCAAATTTTCACTTTTAGCAAGGATTTCGCCTCTGATTTATTCAGCAAAGTGAAATGCACTAAATTGACTTTGACATTCAGGGAAAATGGCTGAAAAACAAAGAGGGGAGGAAAGAGATATAAATTGTGTGGCAGCTGGAGACTTCAAGCATAAAAGAGGCCGTTTTCTACAGAATATCACTGGTTAATTTGGAAACATGCATTTAAACAGGAGTATAAATTATTTTCTTAAAATTAGATGGTTTTTTAGACTGAGGGTTTGGGATATAGTAAGGTTTACTTAGCAAAATGCAATATATTCAACTCAAATTCATCACTTGCTAATCATGGTGCAAGTGTGGGACCCACTTTTGTTGCCACTAATAATTATTATGTTAAACGAGAGACAAAGAGGTTTCTGAGTAGTTTTATAATGAGGTGCTAAATTGGTAAATATCTTCCTACCATTGCATTATGTTGTTCACTCCTGTGGCCCTTTAAAAATAAGAAATGATTAATAAAAAGAGAGCAAATCAACAGTAATGAATGCCAGTGCTTTTCATTTTCTTTCTGTAAACAAAAATGGCTAGTTTCTGAGTCTTAAATGCAAAAGTACAAAATGATATAGCAGCCATTTGCTATTATTCTTCCAGCAAAATCAAGAGTGTTGTATTACCCTGGGTGTCTTGTAGACTGAGTTAGAGATGTTGCATGACTGAAGTACCAGGAGGCTGAAAATGCCCCCTTTCATACTTGCAAGTGTTTGACTGCACTACTAAATGGAATAAAGGAGAGGGGAAAAGATGGAGAAAAATTATTATTCTCTTCCATGAGCAGATCTGGATGTTTTTGAGAGGGGTGTACAAATATGCAAATTAAAACTGGTTTGGGCTTGTTCTGTGATCAGATTCTACAGCAAAAATTAGAAAGAAATCCAGATGGTAGTTTGCTCAGTTAATCTGTAGAGACAGAGCAGGAGCCTTCGGTGGGATCAGTTGTCATGGGTGTACAAGTCAAATGTGCTGTGCCAGCCTCTGTTGTTCAAGGATCTGGCCCTGAAGGGATAAATCCCCATCAGTAGTCAGTGTACCAGTGGGAGCTGAGAGTTTCCTTTGTCCCCTGTGTGTACTCAGCACCTCAGGACTCGGCAGCACTGTGCAGAATCAAGGTTTAAGCAAGTATTTCCACTCAGGGGACAACAATGCTCACCTTTGTACCCACTTCTTGTGTGACAAACGGGTTTACTAGATTAGGTCTGTGTAAATTGCAGATGACTCAGTAGCAGTTTTCCTTCTTCTAAGCCAACAAGGAATTAATCTTATTACCAGAGGGTAAGAGGTCTAAACGTATCTTAACCTTTTTAATTTTACTGTAATCTCCGCTCTTCTTCTTTTTTTTTTTTTTTTTTGGAAGCAAGCTGGATGTGAGGCTTCAATAATTGCCTTTTGCAAGTGGAACACATCCAGAATACCCATACCCAAGATAGCTGGGGGGCACATTAGATTTTCAGGCATGTGACTATTTCATTGCCACCCCCCATAATTTAGCTTAAGTTTGTTAAAAGACCACTGGTTAAGAGTACACTGTATGAAAGACTGAAACTTCTGAAATAGTCTTTGAGGGGGTGTCATTTCCCAAACTTCCCCAAACTGTACAGTTCATACCTCAAGGGTGGGGTGGCCAGCTTCTTACAAGTACTGCATGGCTGCAAGGCAGGAAGATGCCTTGCTCAGAAATACAGGAAGAAAGTTGGAACAAATCTTGGCATTATTCCTTAAGTGAGGAATTTGCAGAAGAGGCAAATGCAGCAGAACTGAGCCTGTCATTCATGTTCACTAAGTATCACTTCTGTATTTACAGGACTTTTCTCCTCTAGAAAAATAGTTTTTTTTTCAACCAGATCCACTGTTTAAAGAACATCCAAACAAAGAGTGTTTTTTTCAGTTTTAAAATTCTTGAAGGCTTTGTTGGAGATAGGATGATCAATTTTATATTTCATTTAAATTGTCCTCTGAAAGGATCATAGCAGACACTGGGAATGCAGAAGTAAACTTAGAGCAACATAGCCCTCTTATGGTAACTATTTAGGCTCTTTTAAACTAAATATTTGACTTAGTCATCTAACTAAGCCTCCAACAAAAATACATTTACTTTGTTCTGGGTGGGGAAGAAAAGAGCACCTTCTCAGGCCTACATGTTGACACTGTAAATCCAGGATGGGAGGAGGGAGAGGGGAAAGAGCCAGTTGCTTAGATTGGATTTAGAGCAGACAGGTCTCCACCTGTATGACTGGGTCAGAGACACAGGATGGTCTAGTTTCCCAAAGTCGGCTGAGACCAGTTAAATACTGTAATTCTAAGAATGCCTCTACTTTCTCTCTGGATAAGTTCAGCTTCACACCTGCTTAACCTACATTAGAATAGGATTAATTACCTGAATTGCAACACCCCCTTAGCCAGTCAGCACGTTTCTGGCAGGGCACATGGTGACCTGGGTCTGGTTATATATAGTGTATGGATAACAGGGGAGCACCTGGGTTGTAATGGCAGGGCTCAGTCCAACCTGATACAAGAATCAGCAGTTTTTAAAAAATGAGTCTGCAGTAATCACCTTCTGCAGCAGCTGGATCATACAAGGACTTTATGAACTCACGTCTTCCTTGGTAGTAAGCTTTTTTGTTGGGCAATGCTCAATTTATGCACCCACATATAAATATATAGGTGTGTATGTGTGTGCAGAAAGAATCCCAAGAAGCACAGAATCCAAAGAGTGCAGGTACTGAATGCCCCCTTATTTAATTACTTAGATGGAGCAGTTACTTGACTGTAACTTTTGACTTGGTGTTCAGTTTTACTTAAATTCATCATGTCCAAAATTAATATTGCATAGCAGGCAGTATTAAAATATTTTGATGACTCTTCATACAAGAAAACACACAGCCTTCCTTTCATTTGAAAACATGTTCTGGAAAGTTCTCTGAGAATATGTTGGTCTGGCCAAGGTATTTTCCTCACCAAACTCTTGATGCACATATTATAGACAAGTGGAAATTTCACAGCATTTGACCCTTCTCCCCAGTATGTTTTCATCTGCCATGTTGTGCACCATCAGTTTCAATCAGCTGCATTAACAGCTGAGGTGAAATCAAATACTGAAATGAGACACAACTACACTTGCAGAAGGCTCCAAGTTCAGTGGAAGTGGTGCTTGCAGAGTCGAGTCAGCTCTCTTAGCAAGTCCTGACATGTTATGCATGAGAACACTGGAGCAAAGAGTTGTGGTGGGGGTGGAGAAGAGGCGGGGGCAAATCTGCAGTTTTCGTGCATCCAGCTGTTGGAGAGATTAAGGGGGAGCAGTTTAGCAGATAATGACTGCTGCTCATACATTTGTTCAAAGAAGTTGCACTTCTGGCATAAATATATCATGGCACTGGCAGGCTGCAGGGTGTATTTTTAGCCAGAGATTTCTTCTGGCTATGTTTTAGCATCATGCCTGCCCTGCTGAACAGGCATTAGACTCCAAACTTGGTACGATTCAAGCTATATCTGGTAACATATAAAACTTTCTGTGACCCTTGTGTCTCTCATTAATTAACTCTGCTTGCAGTGAGAAGAATTTAAGAGTCCTTCCCCATATCAGTCTCTTGTAGAAAGCCATTCTGCTCTGTGATCCGTCCTTCACTTTACTACTTTGAAGTTTCCCAGAGATAAAGTTAACTGTTGGGTGGATTCAGGAGCAGGTTGCTTAATGTCAGTGAATCTTCAGCTACAGATATAGCATGCAAAATGCATTGTGAATGCCAGATGATCTTCATTCAGTGAGATTATAGGAGTAAATTTTGAAAAGTTTCTTTGTGTTTTGAGTTACTTGAATGTTTTCTGGACTCCATCAATGCTTTGCTGAGTATCTTCAACACAAATTTGGAGTTTGCAGGATTGTGCCTTGCACATCAGTGGTGATGAGTAATTTGCTGTGTTCTGTAATCCTCATACATGAAGCACACCATGGGCTCTGTAATCAAGAGATCACTGGGAGATCACAGGGTGCCCCAGACAGGCAGTGCAGGTAGCACTGGGGACAAGCTGGGCACTGCTGTGCAGGGTTATTCCTGCTTCCTCTGTACCATAAACCTACAGAGGGCAGTGTCTGACAAGAGGCTTAGGTGGGCATTTCAGGAGATAAAGTGAAGGAAACAGGCTGTTGACAAGGAACATTTGCATCTTCATAACCAGCAGCATCATAATCAGCCAGCATCAGTGACAATCATAAAATCTTTCAGAGAGCCTGCTAGGAGGGAGAAAAACTACAGCTAAAACCAGCTTGCAACAGGGTGATGGGAGCACGGGCTGCCATGGGTCTCCTGAGTTCCAGTGCTGCAGCCAACACAGATGAACTCCCATTTGCCATTGATGGCTGCACGGACAAGTGTACTGTCTCCGTGGTAGAAAGTGGTAGCTATTAATATACTGAATGGCAATACTAAACAATTTAGGAGAAGCAGTGAAGTGTGTCCTTTCCAATTAAAAATGCAGTGAGAATTTTAGGTAGGCAAAATGTAATTATTTAATTGGAATTTGACCAGGATGCTTTTCCACTGTTAAAATAAGTATAAATTACATGAGCTATAAAACTTTAAATTATGAAAATATTTTGAGGTCTTTGAGCATGGTAATTGGGGCTATATATTCAACTTTGTTTTTAGCCTGACACTTCATAATGGCTGTTCCCTAAAGCAAGTTTTTTTTACATTATCGAATATCCCTTAGTGAAACAAATTAGCAATCAGTCTGGAAAATATTTAAGTAGTACAATCACATTATTTACACAGGCACTTCCATTGTGCAGCGTTCTCTGTGTTCCCAAATATATGTAGGATCACTTCCTCAGCTGTCAACATTCACGCTCGAACCTCCTTCTTTAGTAAAGCTTTATATGAAAATCCATTTAGGCCAATAGAAAGACTTGCCTTGATTTCACTGCTTTGGATCAATCCCTAAATACGCAGGTCACAATCTGTAACCTGTACGGAGTTCAGAGCTTTATTATTTGCCTTCTGCTTGAATTACCACTTTTGTGTAAATGGTGGGGGACTTTGTGCAATTCCTTGCACAAAGCTTTTTTTTCTTTTAATACTTCTTTTTATTATTATTAACGAGAAAGAGAATCCTACTGTGGAGAATTAGGGTCATTTACTTCAAGCTCAATAAGAGTCTGCTCTTATCTAGAACCATATTTCAGTGCTTACAGGAACATCAGCATCTGGCCAGAGTGATAGAATGTTTGCTGTGACAGAAACCCTGCATTTAGTATTTGGAAAAATTTTAAAACAGCATCCACATACCCCTGGAAATAGGTTCTCTGATGCTGTGGCCACAGTCAGTGATTCCAGTTGCTTGAATCATGTTGTCCAAAATACATTCTCCAATTAGCTTCCTATCAGGTTGAGGAATTTCAGGTATTTATTCCGTAAATTTTTTGCTTGTGACGACTGTTCTCCTGGGGTTCCCTGAATTAGAACCACCTTTTTTTTTTTTTAAATGCAGTTTTTTTCCCCCCTCATTTAGTAAAGGGGATTTTCACAATAGAGTTTTGCTGTTTGGGTTTTTGCTTGCTGCTTTTTAAGAACTGAAGGCACCATGAGTCCTCTCCTGGTACTCCCGTTGACACATTTGTGCAGTGCTGAGGTACAGGCTCCATGTTACATCCATACTTGGCTCGTTATCCTCTTATCAAGCTTTTTGCATCCCTTTGTTTATTTGAGGAGACAGGAAGACTGTGTGAAGGCTGCTTAGTCAGGGATATCAGCGTTGTTGGCAGGGGAGTGATTGCCAGTTGAAAAACAAGGCATTATTGCTCATTTTTTCCCTCTTATTAGTTTGATTACATTTGCAAATCAAATCAATCCATCAGACATGATCAGGCCTCGTCCGCATTTTAAGGAATAGTAATCTCCGTCTAATAAGATGCAAATGTGTCACATCGGTAAGTAACCAATAAATCATCGTCTTGTCTTTGGCAATCATTAAATATCAGAACCAACAGTCAATTTTTAGTATTTTCAATTTGCGATATGCCGCTGGAATATAAAGATAGATGGACGTAATTACACAAACCAAACACTATTTCAGTTCATTCCAGACAGCAAATTTAGTGGAAGGTATAACTGGCTTGTCATCACACTACATTATTCCTGGCGGTTCATGCAAAGTTCACAGACAAGCTTCAAATGGACATTGCTTTCTTTACTCTCCTTAACAACATTCCCACTACCACCACCAAACTTCAATAAATGACTTGAAATGCTGTAGGACATCACTTCCATCAGTGCACAAAAAGACACAGGAAGAGAAACATTGCCCCTTTTCTTAGTTGCAGGCACCTTGTGCACATGTAAGACTGAAGGCCAGAAGTTCCCTAATACCTGCTGCATTCTTTCTCTCTCTTTCTCTTCCTTTGTTTTTAGATGTTTTAATCTGAAATTTCAGTATTTCCTCAGAGTAACTTTTCACAATTTTTTCAAGTTTCCTCAGGTTTAGTAAATACAAAACAAGCAAAGACAGACAGGGAGAAGGATTGGTACACCAGCTTCCCTCCCTCTCTCTTCTCATCCCCATCTTTTAGACGAGTGAAAATTCAAACTGTTTTTCTTTATCCTTTTTTTTAAATTGATTTGGGATTTGGGAAAATTGATTGCCTCATGTGCATCCCAGGCATTAATTGATACATTTATTGTCTGATTTGCAATGTCTTCCTTTCCATTAATGACTCTATTTGTGTACAACAATTTACATGCTTTTCAAGAAAGAAAGAGGCATAAGATTGCACCCTGGCAGCAGGAGTGGCAAAATAAACCAAAGCCTCATCTTAAGCAGCACAGCTTTTATTGACTGATATATTTTTGACTGATTTATTATTGTAGGGTACAGGCCCTAAAATTGCATACCTGCAAGGACACTGCTAATTTCAACAGGAATTTGGGCCTGTTGGAAATGATATTATTGGTCCTTCTTACAGTGATGAGTGACATGAGAGAGAGAGAGAGAGAGAGTGCAAAATACTGTCTCTCTGCTCCGACACAAGCGGCTGTGCGGAAATAAGAAAAGAGGATTTTGTAGGCTTGTGCTGACTTAATGTAGGTCTCAAGCACACCAAAGCCAGACAGTGGGCTTACTGTGCTTGACCTTAAGAAACTTCTTGCCATGAGCTGTGTGCCCTGGGTGGACCTGCTGCTGCAGCATCCTGTTAGTTGTGTTTGTTTCAGCTAACTTGCTTTGGGAAGCTGAACTTCAGGTGCTTTGGAGTGATTTGTGGAGAGATCCTTTAGTCCCCTCTGTGAGAAGATAGTTTTCACAGTAGCAGTTTGATTTGATTTGGTAAATGAATTAAATGGAAATTAGTGAAGAGGCTTTCTAGTGAGCACACCTACTTGCTTTGGGTTCCCCATCATGTTGAGCAAAGGGGTGGGGAGAGTGGTTGTAAAAATATGAACATGTAAATCCTGGGTAGACACTGTGTGTTACTTATTGTTGGTATCAAAACTCATGTTCTTTAATGAGAGGAAATTGCAAAGAAATAGTTGTAAGCTGTAAACAGTGTTGATTCCACATGCCAGAGATCTAAACTTAAACGTACCATCAATTAACAAAAATCTCTTGTTATTTTGAAAAGAAAGATGTTATTACCTATGTATATATATTTTTTTATCCTCAAACTGGTGTCAGTCTCTAGCAGCTTTGTGAATATAAGAGGTTTATGCCAGATCTTAATGAAGCAACTAAGTAATTGTAGCTCTGGTCTCAGCAAAGTTTGAGCTTCCTGGCATTTTACATGAATGTGTTCCTGGATGTTCTGTACCTAAGTTGCTAGACTGGTGCTGCCAAATTGTCTTGCAAGTCTCTCATTTTTGTAGTCTCCAGAGACCAGTGAGGAAAAGCTGCACACAGAGGTAATGTGCCTAAGAAGCTCAGCACCAGAACCTTATGTTCTGTCTAACCATTTTACATACTACCATGGTATGTTTAATTTGCTTCTTCATCAAATCAATAATGGGTCTAATTGAAAAAACTGGCAGAACTACAGTTCTACAGTTCAGCCTGACTACCAGTGTGAGTGTTTTCAGGAAATCAGAGATGTTGCACAACTACACAAGTGACACCTGTGTTAGTGCTGCACCTTTGCTACCAATGTGTACAGAAACAAACATTACTCAGGTGCAGCACCTGTACCAATTGATCACCATGCTATCAGAATTAATCACCTGGTGTTCAGCTCAGAGAATAAAATTTACATCTTAATGTGTGACACTTATTCCACACACATGCACTGCTAAAAATGATACTATTCATTCCTGTTGGAAAGTGTGCATCAATTTTTTGTAGGCCTGGCAGGTCTTGTTCTTAATATTAATTCCCAAATATTTGGGGTTGGTGCTACATCCTTTTGTATACAAACTTATACAGGACTGTGTAATAAAATACATTGTAGTCCTGGAGTTGCATGTCTCATATCCTGGCCTCACTCTCACAAGAAAAAGGGATTTCTGAGGATATTTAGTGCTTTGCAGAAAATAACCCATGTGAGGAAAAATAAATAAGTTTGGCAGAGTACAAGATTGGATGGCCCAGCAATGATGTAGGTGCATTGGCTGACAGTGTGGAGGAGCCTGTGTGAGAACAGAACAAACTCCTACTGACAGGAGTGTTCAGTTATGCAAAGTCTGGTCAGCATCCGTGGGGCTGGCAGAAAGATCCAGGCCAGGTGCACCAACTGCAAGATGAGGATTCCAAAACACTAATTTTAAAAGGAAGAAATGTGGATTTCAAGTTTACATTTTGTATAATTGCAGAGCTAGTGGGGGTTTGAAATATGGCAAAGCCTTAGTCATTAGCATAGGGTAATCACCTTTGCTGTTTAAAGAAAAAGAATAACAATAGAAAAGGTACTGTACATTGACACATGGAAATATAACGGTTTTCAGAGAAATTTTGTGTGGATTTTTTATTATGTGGCTAATTACATATTTACATGTAATGGCACTAGCAGAGCCATTACAGTCCATTGGGTAAATAATATGCATTTTAAAAACCATTTATAAATATGTATTTATTTGATGGACCAGAACGGGTTTTTGAAGTCATTCTCATCCACTGAGTAAATAATATATGGATTGCTTTTAAAAATAAATATGTATTTCTTCAATAGACATTTCAGGCAATTGGGTAAATAATATACATTTTTCATATATTAAAAGAAATACATACAAATGTATAGAAATCTGGCCTTAAATATGTATCTTACTGAGCAAAATGACTCAAAAGGTGTCAGGCTTAGCTTTGAAATTTCTGTTGAGAATTGTCAGTTTGTATCACAGCCCAGAGTTAATTAAATGTATTTTGTGCATTTTCATACAAACAGTATAATATCAATGTCTGTGTACAGTTTTACTTGGTGTTCTTCCTAATGCAATGCCAGACACATTTGTGGGCATTCATTTTGTGGGCATAGTCCTGCATCCACAGAAATACATGGGGAAGAGTGGTCACCTTACTAGGAGCCATTTCAAACTCTCTTGTATTGCTCAGTTTTAGCCAAGAAAAGGTCTACAAAGTATATTCAGCATTTCTTAATGTTGAATATACTTTGTAGTATATGTAGTATATGAAGTATATGAAGTGGATATGAAGGGGATAAAGGGATAAGCTGGCTAAACTACTTAGAAAAGGGGCTTCATGTCTTCTCATACTTTACCCATTAGCAAACAGTGAGCAATAGACCAAAAGATCATGAAGAGGAAGTGTTGAAGTTGAGTTCCATCATTTTCTAAATATTTTAGCCAGTTTATTTCTTCATATATTTCACATATTTTATAGAAGCGTTGAATATACTTTGTAGATCTTTTTGGTTAAAATATTTGTTGTTGTTTTCAGACATTAAATGAATGAAACAGCATAACAGTCCTGTTAATTTATTTATATGTATTGTATCTTTAGTTGACACAGAAAGATTGTGAGAAAGAGAAGGACTTTGTGACTCCAGCAGAATTACAGAGACAGTGGAAGATTTGGGAGGCCAGATTCTTCCTCATATTTTTCCTGTATAAATATACCTCATTCTATACACCTATGCTTCTGACATCACCTATAATACAGTCCTGAAAAGTGCTGATGTTAGTAAGTTAGTTAGCTCTTTGACAGGGGTGTATTTGGCAAGTGCCAGGTATAAATGACTTGTGCCCTGTGCAGTCAGGATAGCTAAGCGGGATTTTGACAGAATAGATGAGAGAATTCTCACCCCTTTCCTTCTCAGATCACTGATAGGGCACTTGACATCCATAAGGGAAGCTACAGTAAATGTCTGGTGACCATAAAGAACGATCAGCAGACATTTGAAAGCAGATGTCTGGGTCAAGGAGAAAGCCAAAGAAACAAGAGATGATCCAGCAGTGTTGGCATGTGAAAATTTTGATTTAGACCTCTGAAATGGTGCATCCTCACAAAACACAACTGTGCTTTCTGTGTAATCTCTAAAATTACTGATGAATGTATCCAAACACCTGGTAGTAGAGCCAGTTTGAGGTATTTGGGCCCATCAGAACACTTGGTGGGTGCAAGAATGTAGAAATAGGGTAAGGATTGCAAAATGAAACCCAACTCTTAAGCTTTTGAGAGCACTGAGAGCTGCATAGTAAAAAAAAAAAAAGTGTAGGTAAATTAGTGTGGACCAATTAAGGACAGGGCATTGCTGGTGGCACTATAAATTGACATACTGGTGCCCAGAAGGAGTAAGAGGGTCTGATAGCAGAAGAATGCAAAGAAAAGGAGGAAGGCTGAAAGCAGCAGTGAGGGAAATGTGGTTACGTGAAGTATCTCTGGGCATACCTAACACTTCTCTGTGAAGCACAAGAGTAGCTGAGATACTCTGGAGTGCTTGCCTGGTCATCATCAGTCATCGCTGTGCTCAGACACAGCTGCTGGAGTATGTCACCATGCTGATCATGAAGGGAGAGAAGGGAGGTGGTGATACCAAGGATCATCTAGGGAAGGGAGTGTGTGCCTTAAAAGATGGGAGACATGGAATAAAATGTGAAGGAGCAGAGGGATAAGATGGCACAACTGCACAAGAAAGAGTTTGTATCTCAGTCACTCTGCAGCCATATTGAATATAATTGTTAAATTCTTTGTATAATTAAAAGAGATAGGAGCATTCATACATTTTGTTGCAAATTGATACGATCTTTTTTGCCAGTGATCTGAATAAGATTGTACTATAGTTTTTAATTTAGCAGATTAAGAAGCACAATTAAAATATCATGAAAAAGATCGTAATCTAAACCTCTGGGGTTTTTTTGCTTATCCCTGCCAAGTTGATAACAAGAGCCGGTGTATGTAACAATTACCTCCACTACTGTGAATTTACTCTAGTTTGTGGGCTGAAGTGTTAATAAATACCTTGCAGTATTCCAGAGGGAGAAGCTTTCCATCTAATTAATAAAACTGGGAAGAATACCCAGGACACTGAACCATATCTTTCTTATTAGTGTTGGCTTCTACAAAGGAGAATCCCTCAATCTCAACACATTAGTAAATGTCATACTCCTGGGCTGCACAGAGACCTCTTCAAAAACTGCTGATTCGCTGTGGAAAAAAAATCGCCACAGACTTCAGAAACAATTCAGCAAGGGAGTACCAAGTGTAGAAAATCAGTGTAAAGCATGGCATGCATTATAGCAGCTACGATTTGTGCCCCATTTGGTGAATATTCAAAGAGGAAACATACAATTATTCCCCCATATCCCTTCCTTTTCTGGTCTGTCCTAATGCTGATACCTTTTTCTGTGTCTGAATGTGGCCTTACTGCAGTGAGGGCTTTTTTGAGACTTTGTTCATGTCTTCTCTAAAGCAGGTTTCCTAAAAACACTCCCTACTCATATGTAAGATACATGCAGCTGAGCTGTTCAATAAAAAACCCAACCCCAAAAATCACTTGAAGAAGGAAAATGTTTTATACCCAATACTGAAAAGAAAGTATTTCCCAAAATATGTAAAGCTAATTACCTTTTCCTTTACAGTAATTTGTATTTGGCAAAAATTACTTACACCTCAGCTAGTTCTGTTTCAAGGTAGTTTGCAACTAAACTGCAAATTGACTTTCTGACATGCAAAAAATTCCTTGTGCTTTATTAAAATCTTACAGTAATCTTAAATTACGGAATATTTATAGGCATTGTCTAACAGACTAGACATTTACCATAGAGGTTAAAACTTCATGCATTTCATTTGTAAAATAAAAAATTGTAAGATGGCATTTATGCATTTTCTCACATTATCATCATTATTTTTATTAGATCAGTGTAGTAAACTGGTATTACTGCCTCAGATAGAAATAGAAATAACTTCTTTGTATTTACTTCCTACTTGAAGTTCTTGCTTTTAAAAATTTGTCCTGCTGTGTATATTTGTAGCTGCTTTTTACTCTACTGATATGAATGATGGGGAGGATAAAAAAAGGTAAAGCCACAGAGTTTATCTGTGAGGTTGATGCTAATTTGGCTAAATGAGTCCACCTGATGGAAAGCAGAGAAGGTAAAAGATCTGCCAGTTTCTTTGTCTACATCCATTCTTCTCAGTTTTCCTACTGCATTTTTAAACACAGGTCTTCACCAAATTCTGGTAAATTTTAAAAGTATTAGAAGGCAATTTAAAGTCCTGTCCAGGAATTATGGCCTGGTGGTGTTTGTATAGTCTAGTATGTAAATGCTGGGTTATTTTCCCCATTAAGAATGTTTATGATGCTTCCACGTGCACTGCAGGAGCCAGATCTGTTCACACCATGTACAGTGGATACTCACCATACGTGCAGTTTCAGTAAAGCATGTTAAAAACAGATACTGGTCCTTAAAGACCATATATCAAGCATCCTCAGCATTATGCCAGAGGAACCTGAATCATGCATTCCCTTGCCTGTCTTCAGGTGCAGCTTTGTTGACCAGTGACCCTTTGTGACTCTGTTCCCTGTTTCAGAAAATACTTCTTTGATCTGACCTGGGTGATGACATTATTATTTTGTCCTTCAGCAAAGACAGTTTTTTATATTAGAAGAAAGAGCGTATTTAATAAGCAAAGAGTACAAGTTAATGAGCAGGTGATCTTTATTCATTTCGGTAGCTTTCGGAATACCCTGGGTTTGCTCAGTACAAATGCATGCGTACACAGGCTTATGCAAACACACACTAATGCATGCACCTGCCTGCTTTTGTGGCTATGATAACACCATGGATCTTCCTTATCCATTATTTTCTTCTTTCCACAGTAGCAGTACAGTAAGAGCTCAGTTGCTGTGATTTTGAAATTCTTACCCTGGGGCACATCTCTTCTGTTCTGAGCTTCACTTCTTAGGAGTAGGTTTGAAACACCTCAAAGAAAGGCAGCCCAAATTCTGAGGCTTCAGTTTTTAGGAAACTGTGAACTGAATGCTATAGGTCATGGACACATAGTCTGCTGCCTTCAGCAGTGATCAGTCTCAGGGGATGGGACATGAACCCCATAGTAGGCAGAAGCCTCAGGAAAACTATTTTGAATTCCTTATGCTTAGAGATTAGATGAAATAAGGAGGAAAAATATCCTTGTCCTCTTAATTTGGATTTGAGTATTAATACCTAGAGCTATTCTGGCTGTCCATGTAAGCATCAGTTCCCTCTCTGAGTTCTTGGCTTCAGTGACATCCTTTGGCAAGAAGTTCTCCAGTCCAGGTACTCTGTGAATGAAGAATTTCCCTTTGTCTTCCATTTTGAATTTCCTGCATTTTACTGTAGTGATGCTTGGTCTGTGTTTTGGAGACAGACAGAATAAGAGCTTTAGAACTACTTTTTATTTCATTATTTTATGTACACTTCTACTGCGTTCTCTTGTACATCACTGTTTTGAGGAAGACAGTTCCTGCTTTCTGAGTCTCTTTTCATAAGAGTTTTTTTAGGTACTGCTTTACTTTCTCTGAACCTCCTCTAAATCTGTCATGTTTTCTTTAGAAAGGGCCAAGCCATTCTGTTAATCTATTTAAAATGAGAGAGTACAGATGGTATTTTTATTTTAACTTTTCTTGCCTTCTGAAGTGCTTTTAGCCTCAACCACGAGCATGGCATCAGCTTCACAACTGACTGTGGGCTACTGGAATGGGTACTAATAGATGCAGTTTCCAAGCTAAAGTTTTCACACTCTTCCCTGGATTCTTTCAGAATTGGTCAGGAGCTGCAGCTCTCCATTTCTTTTCCTCACCTAGAGATCATTTAGTCAGCCTTGTCTCACTCTGGTGGGACTAACACTGCATACTCAGAAGGCCTCTTGTCTTAAATTAAAGAGGACATTGATGGAGGTCAACTCCATAACTAGGACATAAACTGCATTCTGGTGTTGCAGGTACCAAGAGCATGTATAAGCCCCTTGTTTCTTTAACTTGCTCTGAATTTTAGAAGTATTTTCATTTTCAGACTGAAAATAAAATAATGTCGGACAATGTTGCATGAAATTGCATCTCTGGTGCTGCCTCCAGTGAAAGCCTATCATCTAACTTCACCTCTGTGCATCTGCTCATGATAATGCATTTAGAAATCAGGGATGGTTGCTTTTTTCAGTCTCAGAAGCAAGTGACCTGGATTCACTTTTAAAAATACGGTTTGCAAACTTGTTGGCTGGGATTCTTCTTTTTGAGGATAACTTGATTTGTCCACTAAGTCCCCTTTGTCAAATTTAATAGATGGATCAAGTGACCCCTTGACTTCCATATAAAAATTCACAGTTCTTAAAAAATATGTAATTTTGTGGGGGAAGTGTTAAGGGGTTTTGCATCTTTAAGAAACCAAACAAATTCCAAACTGAATAACAGAGTCAGAGAGAGAAGGTTGCCTTTCTGCAAGCCGCCAGCTTTCCCAAGTGTCTCATCCTCTCCCCTCTGTCATCCTGAGGCAATGTGCCTGCATTTGTGTGTAGATTTATAGTTTATCTTTATCTATGGCTTCATCTGTAGGTAGCTATTATAGCCGCCTTGCCTGGATATTGTTTGGGCCTGATAGATCTGTCTGTAGTTCATCAAAGGGGAGCTGAGTGGCTAAAAGCCATTGGGTCCAGCTGAGGATGAAATACGAGCCATCAGCCTTGGTAATGGCTGTAAAATTTCATAATTACACGGCCTTTATTACATTGCATAATGATCCTGAAGCAGTATGGAACAATTAATTAAGATTTTCAACCGTGGCTCTTTCAGAAATTAAAAGGTGCTAGTGGCTGAGAAATGGGGAAGTGTCTTGTCCTAAAAGCATTAGGGATGCTTAAGAAGTACTTCCTGGGTACTTAAAAAAAAAGGAGGGGGGGGGTGGGGAGGAAGAAAAAGAAGTGAAGAAAAAAGACAAGAGAAAGAAGATAACTAGTTAAGCAGCTAATGTCAGAGTAAAATTTTTTGTACTTGACTGCTAATTCTTAATGTCAAAGCTGGATCTAAAATTCCTGCAATAGTCACTGCCATAAAGTTGTTCCTTTTTTTGTTCTGTAAAAATCTTCATGCCTTTTTTCCCCCCCGTTCTGTTCTAGCCATTTGTCACATTTATAGAAGTTGAGCTCTGCACATTATTAAATAAATGCATGCCATGACTCAGGAGGAGGGTCACTTAGCTGTGTATTGGGTGTACTGACCAAGGATTTACTCTTACCCACTTCCTCATGTCTGAGGCCATTGAAATTCTTTTAAGATCTCTGCAGTTTGACAGACATCCCCAATGAAGAGATTTTTTTTCTTTACTGTTTTGATATTTTTCTTCTTTCCTTTTCATCTTGTAAATGCAGCATGTCAGATGTAATATAATATTTTCCATGAGATTGACCTCAGACCTGATCAGAAGTAATTAGATTCCTAAGGTGCTGCAAAGGTGTCTCACGGATTTCTGATGTACATACTGAAAGAAGAAGTGTTTATATATGTGCAGAGAATAGGCAGGGGGAAACAAGAGGCCTGAAGCTGCACGTGTGCACATTACCTGTTGTGATCACCTGCTGGGTACAATTCTGAACACCAGCAAATTGTGACCCAGGTGGGATGTGGAGTACTCACTGTGCCAATGGCAGTAAAAGTGGTGAAGACAGCAAAAATAACACTGGTGATCTCCATGCTCCAAGGCTTTCAGGTGCCTTTCAGAGGAAGGAATCTCCTTTTCACTGTCTTCCTGTCTCCCTCAAAACTATTTTGATTCATGCAAACTCTCAGTGTAACTCCTAGCATTGAATGTTACTGTTTTTAAATTGACCAGTCATCATGTAAGGTCCTATCATTCTAAATATTTGATGAGAAGCTAAGGTCTCTCCAAGGCACCTCTAATCATAAACTTCCTACAGGAAATTTAGAAAGGATTATGTGTTTCAAGGAGGAGCCGGCTGCTTAAAGTAAATTCTCTTGTTGAGTCATTTATTCCCTTAATAGGAATTTTCTGATCTGCTGTCATTCTTGTTCACACACTGGGTGTCACTGCCTCTAAAACACTTGTCATTCTTTAATGGAAACAAAATAGTCATTGCAGTCAGAGCCGCAATGTCATTCCACTACCCCTTGCTGCGTCGGCAATAGTGAAAATGACAGAGCGGCTCTCAGTAGGGGTAATTAAAATGTAAATATTGATATTTTATTATTTGAAATTACTTTCCAGTGCGGCATTTAATATCTCTCCATCTGTGCGGCTCTGTTTAGCGGTCACTTTAGTGCAGCTCTGGGATGCCAAGCGGCGGCTTGATCCCCGTTATGTCAAAATGCTTGTTGCTGCTTAATTTTGATATCTAATTAAGTGGAAAAGTACAGTCCACACTGTAATCCATGGCATCTTAACCAGCTGCTTGGGTATATTTAGAATTAATCTCCACTATGGAATCATCCTAATGTATGCAATTAAGAGTCTGCCGATGGCTAATTAGGTGTATTAGAATCAGGCAGCTTCCTTTTTTTTTTCTTTTCTTTTTTCTGTCTTTTTTTTTTCCCTGTGTGTGGACTGTTGCAGACTTAAGACACATCCTCCAGAGATGATCTTAATGGTACATGCACACTCAACTAAGTAAACTAGAAATTTCACATTCATGTAGGAGAATATGTCTCTCTTCCCCAAACCAGGGAGACTGTAAACATCATTTGAATTTTTTGGCATCTGCAGCACATTAAGAAAATCAACTAACCAGCAGAAAAGTTTTAAAAATTAGGAAGAGGATGGAAGATGTGTAGGACAGTGGTCTGAGATGTTATTTTCCTGCCACAGGGTGAGAGTGGATATTTACCCAAAATTTTGCAACCTGGTGATTTTGCTTTGGCAATGGAAAGAGATTTTAGGTAGCTCAGCACACACAGGGTTAACAGAGATCTGTTGATTGGATCGCAAGCATGGTTGTCTCCGTATGCTAATACATTCCTATATTGGATTCATATTATTCACATGATTGGGGAATTCCTGGAAACCTGACTTTGCCTGATGGAAAGATGGAGGAGCAGGGCTTGCCACAGCTCTCAGGGAGGAAATGACTGGTGGCTTCCCCAGGGGAGCAAAAGGCAAACAGCAGTGACACCCAGCACTCCTGGAGGAAAAGTACTCTCAAAGCAGACCCGGAGAGGTTACAAATAAAAGGCAACACGTATTAAATGCACAAGAAATCCCTCCTTTCTGTGGAAAAAAACCCCAGAAGTGATACTTTACAATCCAGCAAACTTGACTTTGAAGACTAATGTGCTGAAGAAACCTGAGCTCTAAATTTCTTGATATCCCCAGTCAGTATATGCAATTGTTGGGAGGCTGATGCGTACAAAGGTTGAAGCAAGCAGAACCTGAACTAACACTGGTTGTTGTTACTAGTTTAGCAAGCTTCCTCTATCAAGGTTGTACCTTTTTTTCCCTTTTTTTCTTTTTAGTTTTGTTTAGCTGAGTAAAAATTAAAAAGGAGGCAAAAGGGTCAATGTTTTTTGTTTAATTATGTGTGATTGTAGTTTCTTTTCTGCTAGCTGACCTCATTGAAGGATCTAAGTAAGCCATACCACGCACAGGATATGAAGATATTATGCTGGCTATTTTAAGCTGAACTGTATTACTGTTCTCTAGAATGGATTTTGGAAGAAATTCAGCCCTGTTCATTGTACTCTTTATTTTTCATCTATGTTCACTTTACTAATGACTAAGTGTAGTTTTTATTTTTCCACCTGCAAAACTGGCTTTTATTGTACTCATAGTCAAATATATATATCCACAACAGATTGAAAAAGAATTTGGGTGAAATCAATATTTTTATGTTGAAAATATGATTGATGATTTTTTTTTATAAAGGCTCAGTGAAAGAAAAAATCAGGGCTGTAAATACAATCCTGCTCCATTTTCCCCTGTGATTTCAGGAGCACACCATGTCATGACATCCGCCTCTGCTACCTTCAAAAAGGGGACCAAAAAATTTCCATAGTCTAGCCAAACCATAGTTGAAGGTTAAATTTTAAAGAACTAGAAGAATTATCTTTTAAGAAGCAGATCAGATCACATATGTAGTGCATTAAAAAGATCAGCCTCAGGAATCTGCAAGTTCATACTGCTGACCGGGAGGAGACTTACAGTTTCATTGGGCTGTATTGCACTGCTAGCCTGAATTTTAAAACTTTTTCATTGTCCATGTCTTAGAATTGAGAACCTCACTGCAGAGAGGTAATGAACCACGAGTCCTAACTGTCTTACATAGAGGGGAAAAAAAAGGGGTAAAAAAAAGGCAGTTTCCTGGAACACACTTCAGAGCACCTGGTGATAAAACGAAATACAAGTGTTTCATCTTACATCTTTTTAATGTAAGATTGGTGTGAGTTTGTTGTAAAGCTGTTTGAAATTGGGGAAGTTCCAGTGGTAAAATCAGCCCAAAGGGAAAATCAAGTATTCATCTGTTTAACTCTCTTGTCTTATATTTTCCTTTTTCTTGGTGAATACTGAGATAACAAGGTGTGAAATTAAAATTAATGGAAATAAAGAGTACAGTACTTTCAACAATACGTTTCAAAAATGCCATTGTAAAGTACTCCATACATGGAGGTCTTACCAACTCTGTTCTGAAGCAAGGGCAACTTGCTAGGTTTTTTTATCTCTAGTGGTTCACTTCATAATGTTAGCAACTGGTTATATGAAGTCAGGGAGACATCCTCCATCAGTCCCATTTTCCAGCTCCTTTCCATTACTAATACTAAAGAAGCAGCTCATGAGAGCTTGCACTTGAACTAGAAATAAGAAATTTTAAAGTAGCTGCCTGGAAATATTTGGGTGCTTAGAGTGGGATGTCTCTGATTCCAGTACTGAAATCAGTTTGAGCTGTAGTGGGTTACATCTCACTATGTGCATCTGACCCTGGGAAGAAATGACAGCCTCAAATTGCTCCTGTTTAGTGTTATCATGTAAGGTTTCACAGGGTAAAAGACAAACCAGAAATATTCCTAACTGGTATTTAAATTACATTAACACCTTTTTGTACAGCTTGAGTGAAAGGTCACGCTAGACAAGGAGCATCTTCACTGTTTGTAAATGTCTAATTTGCTGCTTTTAAATTGCTGTGAACTTCACTTACTTAGTCCGGCTGAATGAATCCAGTGTTGCAAATACTTCTGACTAGCGAATATTTGCTTAGTGAGAATCCATTGTTCATAATGGATTGAGAGGGACATGCAGTGTGAATGCATTTTTATTGCCATGCCATCTCTCTGCTGTTGTTTCAGTGAGATGAAAGTAGCGTTGTGATAACAGCCCCGGGTTTCTTAGTGCTCTGTGTGGCATTTCCCGTCCTCCTGGTAGGTGTTAGTGAAAAAGTGCTTATCACAGGCATTTTTCCATGTTATAAAATATAAAAAAAAATATGTATATTTTATAAGAACTTGGACAGCAAGAGTTAGGAATGCAAACACACTTTAAGAAAACCCGATGAAAGTGCACAGGCTTTGCTGACAACATCCCAGCGTTGTCCAAATGTATTTTTTTGCTCCCCCCCCTTTTTTTTTTTCTTTTTTTTTTCTTTTCTTTTCTTTTTTTTTTCTTTTTTTTTTTTTTTTAATTGAGGCAGAGTGACTCCTGGGCACCTCTGTGAGTGCAGCCCGAGCTGCCCTCTCCCAGGGCTGCACAGATAACAGATGGCAGTCGCCACTCATCGCGCCGCTCGCGACAGAGCCCTGGTGCTGCCTTTGCAGTGCTCTGCTCTGGTGGCAGGAGGAGAGGGGAGGCTGCACAGCACAGCATCGCCCAGGAAAGGCAGTGCTCTCACTGTGCAAAAGTTACTGGGTGGAATCCATTTCTGAGCTTACCTTTAATTGCAGAACCTCAGTTCCAAGGAATGTGGAAGCTGAACTCAGCAAACAGCATAAATAGAGCCTTTGGTTGTATTTCTGGTCACTTAGAGTCTGTGCTTTTGGAACTTGATTTTTCATTTTCAAGTCTGGGCAAATACCTGTGTTTTTTATTTTGTGCGATGATACCTTTCACGTGAAAATTCTGAGTCAGACTTGAATTTCAGCTGGTTATGGCATCGTGTGCAATTACTAGCCTTTGACCAGGGGCTCCATAAGCAAAGGGGTATGAAAATAAACCCAAACCAAACCTGAAATAATGGATTCACCCTGGCATAATGAGTTGTATCTGTTTCTGTTCCAGCTTTCATGAAATTTCATCCATAATCTGGGAAATATGTTTGGTGATTAGTGAGAGCACTCTCCTTCTGTCTAATGGTTTTCAAAACCACTGAAATGTTTGTGGGTCTTGATACCTATTTTTAGATTACACAGTATTTGAAATGTAATTAAATCAATTTTTTCTTGAATTACTATAATAAAAATGATCTTTTAATTCAGCTCTGTGTGTGAGATTCAGCCCTACATATAGCCTAAAAAAATGAATTAATGCCATCCTCTTGGATTTTTGAGAGAATAATAGCAAAGGGCAGTCAGGCTGTGAAGGTTTCCTTCAGCAAATTCTATGATCATGTCTAGGAAACATTACATTGCCCTAGCAGAAATTTCACTGGTGAAATTTCCCTGGCCTTTGTTTACATCCCTGGAAGGCAGCTGAAGTTGCTGGATGGATCCAAGCGCTTGGCTGAGTATGTGCCAGGGAGGGAGTGGAGGGCAGGCTGACAGCTGTACATCTGAGAGTGCACTGGACACAAATCTGATCTTGGAATGGAGGTTCTTCACATTCTCCTCTGTGCAGGCAGGATAAGCCTGTTGGTTATTTGACCATGAGGCCACACACTCTCTAAATAAAGTAATCCAAGCTAAAATGTGTTTTTTAAAGTGTTTAAAATATCAGTTTGTTCTTTTGACAATGGTGACTATGCATCATTTTTGAAATTAAAAAAAAAAAAAACCTATGCTGGAAACATCAGTACCTATAAAACATTTAGAAGAAGTTAATCTATCAAAATTAAGTGTAAATAATTTAAAAATCCTACTCTTGATATTTCAACTGTGTAAATGTATTGCATCTGTAACACACGAGTGAACATGTCATGAGCAAGTGCAGCTTTGATTATAAAAAATGTAAATGAAGATATTTGAAGTACAAACCTGGGCAAGCAAGAGGAATATTTTAGTCATAAAGTTAACAATCACACAAACAACCGGTAAAATAAATGGGAGGCAATTACCAGAAAAGGCAAGCAACTCCCAGATTTGCCAGCAATTTCATACCTGGTTTGATCAAATGTTCAGATTTCTAAACACATATCAGAGGGGAAGGGAAACTCAGTCCCTGCAAAGTGAAATAAACTCTAGGATTTAAGTCTGAATAGCCTGATTGAGGCATTGCATCAAATGTTTACAGATGAAAAAAATGGTAAGTCCAGCCACTGCCTTTTGTTTTTTTGGCCAGTAGTTCTCGAAGTGCTGTGTGTAAGGCACAGATCTTAGTTCAGCACTTGACCATCTGCAGCTGCTTCACTCTGGCCCCTAGTGAGTTACTGTCCACGAAGTCCATCTTAATGAAGTAGAGGAAAGGGTCTTCAGGAATATAAAAGATTTACCCTGCTTAGCATGGAGCTGTGTGCAATGTGAAATAGAGAGCAAGTGGTGCATGTGCTGTTATTTGAAAAGATCTGTGGTTTAAACAGCCCTGTTGAAAAGGCTGTGAACTGTGCTTGGAGCTGGCTTGGAGTGCTGAGCACTGCAGAGTGCAGTTAGCTCAGTGCCCCTTGTTCCTATAATAAAAATGCTAAGGCCTTTTTACCTATTTATGTCTGTTTCCTTTGAGCTTTGGGTTTACTGGTATGTAAAAGGAAAAAAAAAAACAAGCATATGTTCAGTTGCTCAATCAACCTTTTTTCTCAATCCACACTCAGTGATCTCAGTGACTCATTCCGGCATAATTACAATTTGAGTGTGATACACTGTAGAAAAGTATCTATTTTTAGCAGAAGAAACATTTTAGTCCCTGAAAGGAGGAGAAAGAAAGGAGAGAAAAGGAAGGAAATCTGTAACCAGCAAATCAAGGCTATTGTTAACTGATATTAGGAGACACCCCATAGATTTACAATGCTTGCACTCAGCCACATAAAAACCACAGTGAACAGAATGCCTACCAGGGGTTAAATTCATATGCCTGCGCTGCAGCCTATTTCTGTCAACACTCAGCTCAGGAAATAAACATTTATGCTTTCTGAAATGAAAGTGTATTTTTGAAGACTAGCCGTCAGATATTTTTTGCCCTTCACACTTTCAAATGCTTAGCCTTTTTTGTAAGTTGACTGCAAAGTGCATCAGTTTGCTAGGCAAAAAGAAAAAAAAAATCTTGACAAGTGCCCATGGCATCATTGTCAAGCACACGAGTGTCTAGTGGAAGATGGCAGGAGGGTTGGCACGAAACATGCTTCCTTCAAGCTTCTTACCTCAGGGGTACCTGACTCTTGAGAAGCCTTTCAATCCTTCCAAATGACGTTGTTGCAGACTGTCATCTGGTTTATTTGGAGTGTGCTGTATCGCAGATAAACACGCTGTTTAACTGCAGGTCAAGGTACGGAGTCATCCTGCCAGCAAACGCCTCAGATACATCAGATGGCTCTGACTTGGGCAGAGAGATGGAGAGAGATCAAAGTTGTCACCAGTATGGTGCATGATAAAGGGGGAGAAAGGGGCACAACATTGTATTTTAAAATGTCATTACACAGTTCTGTGTTGAAAGCAGTGACCTGCAAGGCTCTGAAGGATTAAGGACCCACACAATGCATGACAAAGTTCCAGCCCACACCATCATGCAGCATCTGAGGGCGGTTTGGACACAGCTTGGAGATGGGACTGGAGAGATTAAGACTGGTCAGAATGCTGGAAGGGTCCAAGCTGGAGACTTCTTAAAAAATAGTTACAATTTAATATCGAAAATATCCCCTTGTCAGAGAACATGGTTGATCTGGGGGATTCACATAGCAAAACCTCACAGACTCAGGTTTGGCATGAAATAGGTATAACCTTCTCCAAAGAATTAAAAATAAATCTCTGTATATAAATATATAAGCTTGTGTTATCTGTTATTTTAACTGTGACTTGTTGAACATATTAAAGGGCATTGCTGTGGTACAAGAGACATGCTGGATGCTTTCACATTTTATGAAAAAACAAAACAAACCCAGATTAATTACAACTTGATTCAGCTTTACATTCCCATGAGGGATACCTTTAAAAGTTAAAACATGCTTTCACTGAACAGGCTTTCAAGGGAAAGTTACTTCGATCAGGAACAAAATAGTCATGTTGATTTGATTTATTATTGAAGGGTGGAACAGCATGCTTTATATTTGCCAGTTTTCCTATAATGTAAAAAATTTCTTTTGATTTTTTATGTGTCATATAAAAACAACTGGTATATTTACTGCTCCAGAATGCAGATTTTTCAAGAGTGCAGTACAATAAATAATATCAACATCCCATTTTCCCCCCTCACAGGGCATATGTAATTTTCTTTGACTGTGGCACACAATAAATGTTACTGAAACATACTATTTTTTATTTTTTTAAAAAATAAAACCAATGCCAAAGAACCTGTTTGAAAATAGATAAGTGAATAAAAGAAGGAAGTTGGGGGGTTTTCAGGAAAACAAAAGAATACAGAGAGAAATTGTGGGTTAAACTTTTTTAAATCAAAACGGATTTTATTGCTATTTGCTTAATTAAAACTCTCAGAAGTGTGTGAAACATTGTTATACTCGAAAAATTGTTAATTTGTAAATCACAGGGACAAAAGGGCTCCACTGCAACTTTAAAGTTTCTATGCACGTAAATGTCAATAGAGTGCCTTCTCCATCATCAGCACTAAATTCACATTGATGCCTCTTTTCTTCTCTGTATTGATCCTTCCATGAGAACGTAGATTTGTATCTGTTAATTAATGCGTCCTGAAACAGCGTTTGTATTAATCAGGCAGATAAGAAAAATTGGATGCCTGCACCCTCATGACAACCGTAAAAGTGCTGGCCCTGATAAAATCGTGGATGGACCTCAATAAAAAAGTTCCTCCTTCCACTCAATAAACTAATCATCCTGCTTTTAATTATTCGGCAGAAAGATGTGTGGAGATTGGAGAATGTGTAAATCTATTTACTAACAGCAGTGTCTGGGAGGGAGAATGGGGCTGTCACAGGACGGTGCTGCAGGCTACATTCTCTGTCCATCTGCTGCTGCAGAAAAACTGGTTCTTGAAAGCCGGCAAGGAACAGAAATGTTGCAGCTAATTGAAATCCTGAATTCCTCCCTACAACCTTTGAAATTATTATTTCTTCTCCATCTTATTTATTTTAATCACAGATGTGTTATTTTCCACTGTCACATCTTTAAGGCTTTTCTGTTGTCATTGGATCAGGTTTTGTTGTTTTGGTTTTTGTTTGGGTTTTTTTTATTGTTTTTTTTTTTGTTGTTGTTGTTTTTTTTTGTTTTTTAAGGCAGAGAGCTACAGTTCTATCACAGGACTCAAAAGACAGTAAGAGAAAATGAAAACAAATAAGGAGGGAGAGAAAAATGAGAGAGCACATGCAGCCAGTTTTATGTTTCATTTTTTATGGATGCCTGGTGGTTTGGATGTGGGCTTTTCTTTTTTATTGTATTAGTTTTGCTGCTTAGTGCTTATGGAGAAAATCTTGTTTGGAGTAGATGCCTTGCAGATTTGCTAGTTTATGATATATTCTTGCATGACTGTAACTCTTGACTTTAAAAACAGAAAAATGCATTTAAGTGTAATTGAACGCCAAAAAGAATGTTCTTACAGCAGGAACCCTGTCAAAGGACATGTAAGCAACTCCATAAACAACTAAATGAAAGCCTCAGACATGTCTTAAGACCCTTTAAGAAAAGCTTGACTAATCCCCTTTGATGATTTTATTAAGTACTTGTGGTTGATAGTGCCAACTGGAAAACTGCTGCATTTCACCAACAGGCCAGGAAAATCACTTCCTCTCCCATATTGTTTTCTAGCACCTAATGTGATTGAGATTTTAGCAGTTTGATATAATAAATTAACAGGTACTGTAAACAAGAGTCTAAAAGGTAAAGCAGCAAAGATGTTTGCCCTTAGTGATCCTATTAGGAGAGACAGCAGGGAGATGGGGGAAAAAAAACAAGCAAAAGTTAAAGTCATTAAGAGGCATTTAATAAATGTTTGGTTGCCCTCAGAAAAAAGATGGTGTGATTGCTATTCAGTTGGCACTTTGGTGTGCCACCCTGTTATTTCAACAAGTGTAGCAGTGCCAGGAGCCAGAACAGAAGTGATTAGGGTCTTTTCTGAGAAGGGTGGGTGTTCTCTTTTCCCTGAAGTTAAAGTTCAAGAATAATTTTTTTATTTTCAATCCCTACCTTAATTCTATTAAAACATCAAATTTCCCCTTTTAATAAAGCTTTCTATTTTTTCTCATAAATTATCCTTCTTGGATTATGGTAGTTGGTAGTGGTGGATAGAGTAGGGAGATCCCTGTGTCACAGCGTTAGGTTTTTACAACTAAGCACAAGTGTTTCACAACAAAGAAGATATCATACAAATCACAGATTGCCAGTGCAGTACCCCACAAATTAATATGATTTTTACAGAAAGAGCCTGCAAGTTCTTGCTTATTTAAAACTTTTCTTTTGATTAGAAAATGTTGGATTTTATATTGATTTACTTTCCTGTAGTAGGATGGGGAGGAGAACACAAAAGCTGAAGGGAGAATAATAGAATGTGTGCATGCTTTGTCACAATGTGTATAAAAATAAATCAAAAAGAGGATTAGATTTCCAAATGTGCTTAATATTTTTCCTGTATTTTTATTTTTTCATATTCAGGATTCTCCACTTTGTCTCTAGCTGACCAGATGAGCCTTCTGCAGAGTGCTTGGATGGAGATCTTGATTCTCGGTGTTGTATACCGGTCACTTTCTTTTGAGGATGAGCTTGTATATGCTGAAGATTATATTATGGATGAAGACCAGTCCAAACTGGCAGGCCTTCTTGACCTTAACAATGCCATACTGCAGCTGGTAAAGAAATACAAGAGCATGAAGCTGGAGAAAGAAGAGTTTGTCACCCTCAAAGCTATAGCACTTGCTAATTCAGGTTGGCAGAGTGGCATGACAATTGCTACATTTTAAATTTCTTTCTTTCTTTCTCTTTCTTTCTTTCTTTCTTTCTTTCTTTCTTTCTTTCTTTCTTTCTTTCTTTCTTTCTTTCTTTCTTTCTTTCTTTCTTTCTTTCTTTTTCTCTTTCTTTTCTTTCTTTCTTTCTTTCTTTCTTTCTTTCTTTCTTTCTTTCTTTCTTTCTTTCTTTCTTTCTTTCTTTCTTTCTTTCTTTCATTCATTTTCTGTGGGCTGGTTTCAAACAGGATTTTAGAATAAGAAATTGCTAATCAGACTTTAAATCCAAAAGGCAACAAATAAAGCAGTTCAAGCTAAGAACAACTTGCTGGTTCAAAGTAATTGTGCAATATGTTCCTAAGGGAGTGGAGAATATTCCACTGTATTATTTGGAGAGTGTTTTACAGGCAGAGATCCCTTCAAATGAAAATAAGTGTTATTCTCCTAAATCCATTTCATAATGCCGACAAGTCTAATCATTGCAATTAAAGCAAAAGAAAGGATGCTGGAGAATATACTATATATTTTCTCTTTAAAGGGAGGTACTGATTAATTTGATAGACTAAATTCAGAATATGGGAGGAGGGAGGAAATCCATATTGAATCTCACAAGGACCACACCTTACATTACGCATCCTTTGCATTTACGAGAATGCTTCTGCAAAAAATTATTACCTGTGCAGCAAGAGTTAAAAAATTTTAGAAAGAATTTTTTTTTCCTGCATTTGAATTTAAAAGTGCTGAACCAGTGAATACTGTCAGATAAGTAAAAATCGTTTGTGCTTTGTTGTTTTTCTTTTTGTGTCTCCCTAATGCTTTATTGTGGTCTTAAGTTCCTTTTAGCATTTGCATAAAGTTCACGATAGATCCCTCTTTAATGACGTGCCGATCATTAGATACCTGTGTGTCAATAACATGCTCTGATGCTATGTTCCATTGACAGTCACACCGTGCCCCTCCATCTGCTTTTGTTTTGACCCTATCTTTGAACTTTATCTTGGTTGCTGGCCAGTAGTTTTCCCTTTAATTACAAGAAGGAAACTGTCAATAAAATCTGTTAAATGGGATGCAATGAGTGGCTTGAATGGGCGGACGGCTATTTGTTCAAATTCTGCAGCATTCAAGGTATTGACAGTTTGTTTTCTGGGGCCATATGTGACGATCAATCTCAGGCTGGGCTCAGCCGCGCTGAAAAATGAAAAACCAGATTGCTTTTGCTTACTTGTGGATGACGACTTGTGATTTGGCGCGGTCCTAGTGAGATGAGACCTTCTGCCCAAATTGCCCCCCTGAGAGCCGGGACGCGTGACTGTTTTTAGAAATAATTTTTTAATTGATTTTGTAATTAACAGTTCATCTACAATATTGATGCATGAATCCTCAGATTGATAGGAGGGAAATTGTTTTCAACAATGAAGTTGTACTTTCCTATTTATCTTTGTAATGTGATTTAGCACTCTGCATTTTTAATTGGAAATATAATTCAAAAACATGCAAAGCCAAAATGCTTATTAGTTTCTTTGTAAAATATTCTCCACCCCACTAACTCTGCCCTTAATTTTAGAATATTATCTTATTCCAGATTTAACAAAATACTGAAAGGCCTCTCAAAGATCAAAATTATTCCTAATTGAAGATCTATTTATAATTTTTGACCATTGTAAATAGACACTTGAGGATGCTTAGCAGCTCGAGGAAGGTTATTTCTCAAAATTGGTCATGCTTAATGATCAGAGCAAGAAAGTTATCTGCAATTAGGAGTCTAAATGGAGAAGGGCATTTGTATTTATTTAAATTCTGTAATTCAAAGACTGAATTAGAAATACTTCTGCAATTTACTTGACGAAAAGGATGAGGGCTAGCATAGACAGATATGATGTTAAATACCACTCCCACTTCCCCCCCCACCCAAAAAAAAAAAAAAGGAAATATATGCAGTGTTTAAGTAATAATAAAAAATAACTGCTGCCAAAAAAAAGTTTAGTCATACACTGTGCATAGAGTGTATCAAAATCATCTGTAGCTTCATTAACTTCACTGGAAATTACAACCAGGATAATGTCAGAGATAAATACAGTTCAGCATACTAAAATTCAGGGCACATTGAAGTGAAAACCTTTCCTTCCCTCATCTTCAAAGAAATAAAATTGCTGTCTTAAAATGAAGCTGTTGCAAGGAGGAGTTAAAAAGTAGCCCAGACATTCCACTTCCCCTTCAACAGTGTTTCAGATGCTGACATTCCGCATTTCAGCTTCAGGTTGTGCATACAGCAGATACCAAACTTCTACCAGCTGCAGCTACAGTAATTTGTAGGTGTAAAATAGCACCTGCAGAATTACAGCCCATCAGTGGATATCAGGCCCTTAGTGTTTCAGTTTACAAAATTGTTAAAATTTAAATAAAATTTAAGTGGAATTAAATATTTTTTTTTAATAGACAAAAGCAGAATAGCTTATTTTCATGTAATAGGAACTTGGTTAATGAAAATGTAGCTCTATAAAAAAACGAAAATGCCATTAGAAAATCAACCAGTAGCAATTCACATTTTAATATATTTTTATTGCTACTTCTGCTTTCTTCCATTGTTTATTTTTTCAGTTTAAAATTTATTAGCCTTTTTATAGCTGTGGAGAGTATAATAAGAAATCTTGGGTGTTTCAGACATTTTTGCCATATCCACACTGTCTAGAAAGATTCCCAGGTTGGCTCTACTGTAAACAGTTGACAAAGATGGTTTTATAGCTCCGTATCTGTGTTAGTGATTTATGATACAATGTCATACATAGTACTTTCCCTGCTGCTGTTTGGAGGCAGGAAAAAGAAATTGTAGATTGTCTTCATATCGATTGTATTTTGTTTGAATAAATACCACAAGCTTTGTTTTGGCCAAAAAATCTCAGTAGCGTGAGCATTGAAACACACACTTTTCTTTAGGTCTACAGAGCCCATTTGTGCAGTGCTGGATGTGAGATAATCCTGCCATTTGGTCCCTAAAAGGTGGGGAGGAGTAGCAGTTTTTCAGGGAGATTCTCTGACAGCCACTATCAAATATTCCCCATGCAGGGCTGGCAATGCTGCACCAGCTTCCATAAATTTCCAGAAATGCAAGATGTGGCTACATTGTAGATTGTCACTGATTCCAAACTGAGTGCATATAGACTCTGAGAAGTTTAAATACACATATAGGAGCACAGCACTGAAATGTGTAGACATTTCAGTCGTGCGTACGTTAAGTCTGTACAGGCATGACTTCAACAGTTTCATTTAATATGTAAATATGGAATTTATCAGGTTAGATTTGAGCATCTGCATTGATTTGATAGTAATTAACACAGCCTTTACACTTCAGAGAAGTCACTCTTTCCTTGGCATTGTCCTTGTCCTGCCAGTATCACGAGTTCCTCCCTTCTTTCCCTGCCTTCTGTACACAGCAGCCAGGAGGTACCTGGGAGCCGCGGGACGCGCTGCCCCGCGTTCTGCCTCGAACCACCCAAACGAGGCGAGCTGGCACCAATGAGCACTTTGTTTACCCACGCAGAAAATCAACTTTGAATGGTTTCCAAAACATGCATGTACCAATTACTTCCTCATGTGTAAGGGAAGGTGAAATATTTACAAAATATGCTTGAAGTGTAGACAAGTGCAGGCATGCACACGGGAACACTCCAGCATGGAAAAGATGGGCTGCTCATCTCTTCTCTGCTAAGACGTGTTCCCGTGTATTGATTGGGGTAATACTAAGCAGGGAGTCACAGGTGAGCAGCTTTTTGAAATTGCCTAATCAGTAAGGACTAAATTGGGCCTCCAGGCCAAATGTTGCAGATGAGTTTAGGAGTCACAACTGAGACCAGAGTTATAAGAGAAGCTCAGTTCCCATCTAAGACCTAACGCAAGGAACTAGAGTGTCAGAATATGTCAGCACATTTGAAAATCTGATCTCTGTGCATCTGCTTAGTAGGCTGCTGGCATCTTGAAAAACCTGACCCAAATGTGGATGCTAGGCACTTAGAGGTACACTGTTGAAAATTTAATCTTAAATGCTAATACTGGCTGTGTTGCATGTACCACAAGAAGGAGAAGAGGACTTCTGCTCACCCTTACATTTCTGGTCTTTATATTAACTCTCATAAAAAAAAAAAAAATTAAGAGAAAAATCACCCTTTCAGTACAGAAGGCGTGTGAACCAAAAAGTAGCTTGTGCATTTTAGCATAATGAAGTGCAGATCAATACTGGTGCCAGTAAAGTTCCATTATCATCTCATCCTGTTAAAAAATTACTAAGTTCTTATAAGTTTTTTAGCTTTCCAGACACAGTATACTCAGAGTACTAGGCTATCACCATTATATGATATTATCATAATAGAAATTAATTGGTAGAGCCCAGTAAATCACTTACTCCACAGGACATCATCTTTATTCCCAGTGCATTTCATAACATGCTGTATTTCATTTCTAATAATGTGTTTCATGTTGTTTTATATAGTCATCTTGTTAGTGTTTGAATTCATGATTAAGACCTATCTATCTTGACTGGACATAGATATGGATGTATATATACACAGACACACATAGCGGTGTGTTAAGGGTTTGTTACCAGTCTTTATTTTGACAAATATAAATAGCAAGGTCTTAACTCTTTTATGTCGTTTTGTATAGAGAATAGTACACCATAGAAACAAATTTTTAGAAAAGGAAGTCACCACCATAGTCAAAGTTTTCATGTTCCTTGCAAGCAGTTTATTCGTCATATTCCATTTTCTTGTAATCCAATAGATGATACCCACAATTCTTAGGGAAAATAAATAATTCTGTTACCAGTTGCTTAATGCTGGCATTAGGAAATGGCAGCTGAGTTGATCAGTGGTTAATTAATGTTTAATCAGTGGTTAATCACATTTTTTTTCTTTCTTTTTCTCTGGAAGCTGCTCATAGTAACTGAGTAACTTGAACCTATTCCTCACTTTGTTAGGGAATAAGCAGATTGTATTTACATGTTAGAAGCGTGAGAGTCGCAAAGGGCAAGAAACAAGGCCAGACTTAGTTGCCCTCAATGGTAATTGTGGTAATTTCTTATAGTGAATAAAAAGTACTTGGAAGTCTTCATTCAACATTTTCTTTTAGTTGGTGTTTCACCCCCAGCTCTCTCATTTGAGTTCCCTTTTTTCCAGGTTTTGTTAGCCTTATAGTGTAGGATCTTGAGCCAGTTCATAGTGTGCTGTTTGTTCTGCTTTGTGGCAAATACTCCTGTGTTTATTGCCCTCACTACCTCTCCTAGTGGAAAGTAGGTCATTTCAAGAATAAAACAGAAAATGCTGGTTTACTATGTATTAACTTCCTTGTGCCAGTGGTTTTAGTTCACTGCTAATCCAGTTAGCCCCTGAAATAAAGTCCCCATTCTATGAAGTAATTCCTTTTCTTACTATGCCTTCATTTTCTAGTGTGTTTTAAAAACTAATTTGAGGCTTCAGTTTTTATCTCTTCTGAAAAGTAGACCAAACCAGGGCAATCCAGACTAAGGCCTCAGTCACTAAAATCAATCACACAAGCCTTTGTTTTCAGTTTTCACTGCCTGTAATTCCTATGGACAAGGAATTCTTAATTTATTCCTCTTTCATTTTCAGCATCTATTCTGATTGAATTGTCCATTTCCAATAGAATATTCCAGATGTCAGACCATTTTTGCCATATTCTTTTGTCAGGGAAAATACTCTGTTTGCCTCTGTGTTTGTCTCTTAGCCTAACCATGCAGATCCCAGCAAACAGTTCTGCTCAGGAAAAACAGGCAGGTCAAAATGAAGTATACATGTTTAGTCAATACAGGGAAGACCAAAGTAAGTGTCTGGGGTAATTTCAGCTCTGGATGGAAAAAGGACAGGAATTCTTGCTGGATGAGGGAACCAAGAACCTGGTTTGATTTGTAATTGGCCATTTCCATGGGTTGCTTCTATCTTAAGCAGTATGCTTTTTAAAATGTCACTATGTTGTGTTTCTCATAAAAATACACAGAAACACAACGTGGGCAAGCACTTTGTGTCCTCATGCAAATCTGGCACTTGTTTCAGGGGGAGAGGAAGGGATTCTGTAGTTCTGAGAACAATTCACCCATTAATAAACACTGGAGTGGGTTTTGTGGGTTTTTTGGATTAGCAGTACAATCTAGATTAAAAAATCTCTTTTATTTGAGACATAACACAGATTAGGATTTTTTTCATCCTTACAGAAAGCAAAACCATTTTGCTTTTTGTTCTTAATCTTGATACTATCCAGTTCTTCCAGGATCCTACTGCTTTCTAAAGGGATTTCTCCAGAATGAGTTTATGAACTGCTCAGCTGTATGGAATCAGAAACATCACAGCAGTTGCTGTATTTCAAGTATTTACTGGGATCTACCTCTCCAATGTGGTTTACCAGTATCTTAATGTGTGTATTCAGTGCTGCATGCTCCCCGCTGCTTGATTCACTGTCCTATTTTCTTTTTGCTGTCTGAATTTTCTGACATGAAGAAACACTTCACACAAGACCTCTGGTTTTCTTCCACTTCTGAGTGATGTTATATACAAAATATATAGATACCAGCCTTTAACTTTCCTCAAAGCAGGGTTTTGAGAGGTTTGCTTGCTCTTAGGTCAGGTGCTTTCCAATTTTTAGCTAGTTGTCGCCCTTTGTGATGTGTTCTAATTGATTCCTGGGTGGCTGGATGTTTGTTTGCTGCATTTGAGATGATGCTTGAATTTTAAATGAGGTAGATTGTAATCTGAGTTTCTGTCTGGACCTTAAGGTGTTTTTCTTGAATGAGGACTCCAGTTTTCTCCTATTTCTGTGCAATGATCTGATCAATCAACTGCACAGAAGAGGTACAATTCTATTTTCCCAAATTGTAATGGTGAAAGAAGGCATTTGCAAGGATAGAATGAGATTCTCCAAGCAGAGCTCAATGAGTCCATGTCCTCATTTGTTGATCTCACTCTCTCCCATGGCAGCTTTGATGAGGAACAACTTCTTCCTGCCAGGGAAATCCCATGTACTCAGCAGTTGTATCAACAAGTCTTCTGTTTGTCTGTCTTCAGTTTCACCAGCCGGGGATCATGATTTTTGCAGGACATTTGCCATCAAATTCTGCTGTCTTTCAAATGACACTTTGAAATTACTCTGTTTAATTTCATTGTTTACACAGGCACTGGTTTTTAAGTGTATTGCATCTGGCTATAGGTTTCCTCTGGATATTACCTGTGTGGGATGTAATTGTAAATTATTCAGACTGGCTGCAAAGCCACTTAACAAAACCCCCAAACCAGCCCATAAACAAAAAGGTTTTTCATGGCATAGGAAGAACTTTCAAACTCACTTATAGTTAAATTTCATATTTGCTTTGGAGTTCTTTCTTTATTTCTAGACTGTCACGCAAATTGTCTGTGTTTCCTTAAATTATAGTGGTTCTTGATGACATCGCTGAGGATTGGGTTTATTCCAATACATGAGCAGTATTTAGCAATGAGTTAGTCTGCTCTGAATTCATTTCTACTTCTGCCAGTCTGTAGTTACTGAAGAGATTTCTCTCTTTTATTTTTCCTCCTCTTTTCCCCTTGGCTAGTTCAGCATTTTCAACCATTTTCCTTATTTTCAAAGGCTTACACCTGAGGGATTAAGATCTACATTCGTTTAATATCAGGAATAAAGTGGAAGTTCCAGACTGCAAGGCTAAAACTTGAAGAAGGATTTTTTTGTAGAGATTAATATTTTCCTGAGCAATCTGCAAGCTGAATCATGGTCTAATTAAATAGCACAGATTTATTGAGTTTGCATTTAAACATTGGCAGACCCTAGAATGAGTACAGCTGAAATGAGTTTGAATCTTTTCTGTAAATGTGGAGTTAAATTATCATAGTAATTTGATTACATAATTTTTAAATCTTTCAAGCTAAATCACCATTTTAAAAGAACAGTTTGAAGTCTTAATCGCCACTGGAAGTGCCCCTCTCTGTGCTGTTTTTTCTTACCCCATTCCTTGTGACCAAATCTGTTCCCCAGGGCACAGCTTCCTGAACTGCTCCATGAACCACATTTATTTGGGGGAGGCAAGCTGGCTGGGCATGTTCTTTCCAGCTATTAAATTAATTTCAAAGACAGCAACAAATACATTACATGCTTTATTACTATTTCTTCTCCATGTAAATAATTGCCCTGTTTACCAGAGGGATGGTACACAATCACCCCTGCAAGGAGGAGGTAAGAGCCCTAGTGTTTTGATGTTTTCCACACAGTGGAAGAGTTTCAAAGCATCAAATGTAGTAGCTGTGTCAGAGGGCAGGTTTTGATTCCTTTCTGGGGGGTGTTCTCTTATTTTCCCTCCTCACTCATTTTCATTATAAGGAGTATGTAGGGTGTAGATATTCCTAATGCTGCAGGCCAAATTGCTCTCCAAACTGCAGAGTTAAACATCTTAGGCAAGTTTCACCTCTGTGTGAAAAATACATTTAGTCTGGACTCCATCCATCTATTTGCAAACTTAAAATCACTGTTACAAATACTGATTCTGGGCAAAACCAGACCAGTTTTGTAAAAGGTTGAAAACTAATCCTTTATAGTCACATTCTCAAGAAAGACCTGTCCCTTTATGCAACATGGTGTAAAAAAACCCTAAAATGTAATGAGAACAGTCAGTCTTTGACTCATCAAGGATTGGTTGCAGATAAAATGCTCCTATTTGGTTCCCCAGCAAATTGGCCTTGGCACTGTGGATCTGGGGAGAGGAGGAGAAGGTGTGTGTTTTCTGCACAAACAGAAAACACACATGGTTTATGGAAAAATTACTTGGAGTAGCAGATTGTGTGTTCTGTAGCACAGCAGTGAATATCCAAGGATTTGGTAAAGAGTTAGGGAGTAAAGACAAGAGTGTTTTTGGAGATTGCATTCCAAATTAAGCCTGGTGGCTGGGCCCTGTGCTTAAGACATCAGTCACGTCTGTATGTGTGTGTTAGCATGTCTGTATCGATTACATCTGTTTGTAGGACACAGAATTCAGGGCTTTTCTCTTATTGACACAGAATTACTGAATAGAATTACCATATTAGAAAACTATCAAAAATGTATGGATTCAGGGAATGGTCTCACATTAATTAGAACTAAATTTTGCTAGAAGTAATATTTGCCTGTCATCCTTTTCAAAATGTTGTGGCCTTTTTCTATCCCTAAGAGAGAAATTTCTGTGTCTGTGCTTTCAGCACAGTGCACCTTGATGTGCAGCATCACATCCCAGCAGCGTATGTTTTAGCTGCATGCTTCTTAGAGCATGTATTCACTAAGACTCAGAATTATTAAACATGTAAAATTCCCATAGGACTCCATTATGTGTAATTAACAGATAAACTGTCATCAGAATCAATAAAACGTGCTAAATGATCCAAACTTGTATATAATTAAGTGTCTGTTTTAGAGCGGGAGCTGTAACTTTATTTTTTTTTTCCTTTTCAATTTGCACATTTGTTGTGACAATAAGAGCTGGAACATTTTTGTTAACCTGTTACTTACTGGTTTGTGTTTCAGTTTACATGTTTGTATTTGAAAGGAGACAGGTATTTACTATCTGGCCTAATTATCTGAGGAAACAGTTGCATGTCAGCTTTTAGGAAATGAATCTTAGATGCATCTTAATTTTCTGAGTGGAATTCAGATATTTGAAGCACGTGCAAAAGTTGACGCTTAATCATCAACAGGGTAAAACATGAGGCTCTGTCAAATATTGATCCAGAGCATCAGACTGCTGGTTACAGGTCATGGAAACAGTAAGGGAAGTGGATTCTTCACCATCCAGCTCCTCAGTTGTTATGTCTGTGAACAGGGGCTTCATTCCAAACCCAAAAATTAGGATGCAAAGCAGTGTTACACTAAGTAGAGTTTTCAAGGATGAACTTTAATTGTGCTGTGTCCCAGTTTCACCCTGAGCAAAGCTTGCACAGTGTGGCCTGTCCCTGGGGCTTGTACCCCTTTGCAGCAGTTGTATTTTCATGTGGTGCTTTATTGGCTCTGTAAGTCTGTTGACCATCCCAATTTTGGTGGCTGATAGGGGGTGTTTGGTGGCCTCTTTCACCTACAGCTGTTTTTCCTTACTTGCATTCACCTCACTTTGGACCACATCAGGGTTTCTTTGGCATTTATGGGTACATAAAAGTCAGAGAATTAGGGCTGCTCATCCAAAGTAATCTCAACATGGTCCAGTAACTGCATGTTCTCAGGGACATCTTCACTTTCTGTATCTATCCAGTTGAGGGGTTTACAGTTATTTCAGTTAGATATTTTCTCTTTATTTCACACTTCCATTGCTTTAATCTTTTCAGGTCATGTAGCAGTTTAGTTTAGTTCCTGGTGTGTGTTGCGTCTGGACTGTCACTCAATACTTACACCACCAAGGCATCTCACCTGCAAAGGTGCAGGGCAAGGTGTTTGCTTTGAGTCTTTTATAAAAAATGCAAAACCCCAACACTAACAAGATAAACCTCTGTCTGTGGGGGTGGGAGGGAAGGATTATACCTTGTAGGAGATGTTAGCTTCACCAAACAAAAGCTGTTCAGGAACAGGCTAAGTGTAGCCTGTATGTCTGAGTATGCCTGAAGGAGAAAAAATTTGCTAAATCTATCAGGGAATCTCTCCAGACCAGCATTTCCTTTGTTTTGGTGCAGTGGTCCTAATCCCACAGTCAGGATTTCTGAGTACTGATGATGTCCATGGCTTCCAAGTGGGCAGCCTGACACAGAATTTTGCTGCGCTTTTCCACAGTAGGGCATCCTTGCTTTATCCTTGTTTCCACTCCTTCAGCCCCTTGGCACTGTCATTCCTTCAAAGCAGTAACCCTACTGATGGTTTGGGGAGCACCCAGGGTGACTGTTTCATTGTTTGAGGAGGATGAGGAGAAGAATTACTTACCCAAGAGTTAATTGTACGTTTGTAGTTCCTCAGCATTTTAATACACTTTCCTAGAGGTCAATACAGAAATTAATGGGTAATTATCTTCCCTCTTTGTGAAAGAGGATGGGCAGAACCAGTGAAAGTGTTGTTATCAAACTCCTGGCACACCAGACTGAAACCTCCTGTTGCTGCTTTGTTTTGCAGACTCAATGCACATAGAGGATGTTGAGGCAGTGCAGAAACTTCAGGACGTCTTACATGAGGCTCTGCAGGATTACGAGGCCGGGCAGCACATGGAAGATCCTCGGCGTGCAGGCAAGATGTTGATGACTCTCCCGCTTCTGAGGCAAACCTCCACCAAGGCTGTGCAGCATTTCTACAACATCAAACTGGAAGGCAAAGTCCCCATGCACAAACTTTTTTTGGAAATGCTGGAGGCCAAGGTCTGACTAAAGCATCATGGGCTTCCCCATCATGCACGTTTTAAAAAAAAAAAAAAAAAGAAAAAAAAAGGGAAAATAAACAGGATAATAATGGCAAAGAAACTTAGTGTTTAATTAAGGAAAAAATGACTAAATGACTGCACTGATATTTAGCAGCAAGACTGTGAAGCAGCTTTCAACTTTTTCTTCTGTGTCTTTCTGATGCAGTTTTTTCTTTTCCTTTTTCTTTTCTCCCTTTTCCTTTCTGTTCTTTTCCTTTCCTTTTTTCCTTTTCCTCTTTTTTTTTCCTTTGCTGCTGAACTTTTTAAAAGAGGTCTCTAATTGAAGAGAGATGGAAGCCAGGCCTGCCAAAGGATGGAAATCCATAATATGGATGCCAGTGAACTTATTATGAACCATAATGTCCCCAATGACAAAGGAATCAAAGAGAGAAGCACCGTACCTAGCAGTGCAGTACAACACGATGAACTGACTGAATGCAGTATTAGATTTCATAGGAGCAGTCTCTAATTAGACGACTAAAGCGACGATGCATCGGCTGCTTCTTATCATTGCATTTTCCATCTAGATCAGTTACAGCCATTTGATTCCTTAATTGTTTTTTCAAGTCTTCCAGATATTTCTTAGGTTAGCTACGATGTAACTTTTTCAGGGAATAGTTTAAGCTTTATTCATTCATGCAATACTAAAGAGAAAGAAATACTGCATTTTTGTGCTGGCTTGAACAATGATGAACAATAATGAAGGACAAATGAATCCTGAAGGAAGATTTTTTTAAATGTTTTGTTTCTTCTTACTAATGGAGATTTTTTTGTACCAGCTTTACCAGTTTTCAGCCATTTATTAATGTGGGAATTTATCTTACTAAAGCAATAGTTGAAGGGAAGGTGCATATTATCACGGATGCAATTTATGTTGTGTGCCAGTCTGGTCCAAAACATCCAGTTTCTTAACATGAGCTCCAGTTTATAACTAAATGTTCACTGACTCAAAGGATTAGATTACACCTGCAGTATATCCGAGTAGTCTGCCATACAAGTACTCCACGTGGAATACCAATCCGTAACGGTGTTAGGAGACAGCGGCTGCGCAGGGGCGCGGTCCCGCGTGATTTCTAACTGCTTCAGTTGCAAATGAACGAGACACTACTGCCTGTTTGCAAAATTGTAACCTCACACGCAGGAAAACCCTACCAACCAATAGTAGCTTAGAGGCGATGAGGCGAATGCCACCGTTTGCAAAATTAAGAAATCAGAGTAGTAGACTTCTGACCAAATTGAAGAATTTAACACTTCTATACCTTATTTATTGATTTAGATTTTCGTTTGTAAATGGCGATCCTTAACAAGTAGCTAAACCAGTATATGTGCTTTTCAACCAGTATTGTCACAGCATGAAAGTCAGTCAGTTTCAAGACTGTTACGAGGTGTAATCTAATGTGTAAACCGATTAGATGCCCCCAGAAAACTACAGTCGCTAAATAACCAATAAACAATAACCTCCATCAAACGCTATACCAATGTACCAGTGTTAGTAGCTGCTCCCTGTACTATGTGAACATCCTTATTCTATGTACACAGATGTAATTAAAATTGTAATCCTAACAAACAAAAGAAATGTAGTTCAGCTTTTCAATGTTTCATGTTTGCTGTGCTTTTCTGAATTTTTATGTTGCATTCAAAGACTGTTGTCTTGTTCTTCTTGTGGTGTTTGGATTCTTGTGGTGTGTGCTTATAGACACAGGGTAGAATTAGAGACAATATTGGATGTACAATTCCTCAGGAGATTACAGTAGTATATTCTATTCCTTACCGGTAATAAAGTTCTTCCTAGTAATAATTAAGAGATCGAAACTCCAAACAAATACTCGTTATGAACAGATACACACTGAAATCATAATATTTTCAAAACAAGGGATAATTTCTGTAACAGTTTATTATAGAATACCAATGTATAGCTTAGAAATAAAACTTTGAATATTTCAAGATTATAGATAAGTCTAATTTTTAAATGCTGTAAATATAGCTTTTATTCAATCATCTCTCAGATGTTGTTATTAACTCGCTCTGTGTTGTTGCAAAACTTTTTTGGTGCGGACAAGTTTCCAAAACTATTGCTACGTTGTGTGCTTTAAACAAAATAACAATGGGCCAATGCTCTCTCGGCCCTCATGCTAGGAAAAAGAAAAAAAAACTGTGTATCTATCATTAGCTATATGGGACTATATTGTAGATTGTGTTTTCTCAGTAGAGAAGTGACTGTAGTGTGATTCTAGGTAAATCATCATTAGCAATTCATTCAGATGGTCAATAACTTGAAATTTATAGCTGTGATAGGAGTTCAGAAATTGGCACATCCCTTTTGAAAAAATGTCAAAAAAAATAATACAACTCCTGGGAAAAAGGTGCTGATTCTATAAGATTATTTATATATGTAAGAGTGCAAAAAAAAAAAAAAGTTTATTTTCCAGAAAGTTTGTGCAGGGTTTAAGTTGCTACTGTTCAAGTACACTATATATATATAAATATATAATATAAATATTGTTTTTGCTGTATCACATTAAAGAACTTGGGCTTCAGGGTCAAAAGCCAATCAACTAGAAGTATACAAAAAACACACAAAAAATGGAGATGTGTTAAAGGCACACGGTGCAAACTTTAGTTTTCATTTTCCGTAATTTTTTGGAGCTGCAAAAGAACAAGTATCTCAAGACTGTAAAACCATTACCTGAAACTTAGCTAAAAAAACTGCACGGGCTTTATAATATTGTTCATCTTAAACCTTGCTGGAGAAGAGTTCTTTCAAGACCACTTACTTAATGTGAAGTGTTGGGAAAATTTCAAAGGGTGTATGTTTTAGCCATAACAATTTAATTTCTATTTTTGCTTCATTTTTTAATTTTTTCTTATTTAAAGCAATATGATTGTGTAACTCCCAGAAGTTACACATTTGTTTCAATCAGATCAGATTGTTGTATTTATTCCACTATTTTGCATTTAAATGATTACATAAAAAGATATAAAAAATTAAAACTGCTATTTTTCTTATAGAAGAGAAAATGGGTGTTGGTGATTGTATTTTAATTATTTAAGCGTCTCTGTTTACCTGCCTAGGAAAACATTTTACGGCAGTCTTATCGTGCAAAGATCGCAAAAGGACAAAAAAAATTAAACTGCTTATAATAATCCAGGAGTTGCATAATAGCCAGTAGTTAAAAACTGAAAGAAAACAACAAATGAAAACAAACATGTCTATAGCTGTAGATGGGCTTCACATCTGTATAGCAATCAACTGTATATTTTTGTGATGTGTATCATACCGTGTGCTCCAACCAATGTCCATTTGTGTAAATGTATTTATTTTATATTGTATATATTGTTAAATGCAAAAAGGAGATATGATTCTGTAACTCCAATCAGTTCAGATGTGTAACTCAAATTATTATGCCTTTCAGGATGATGGTAGAGCAATATTAAACAAGCTTCCACTTTTGATTGCTTTTATTTTATTTTTTGTGTTGTGGGGTTTTTTTGGTTTTGTTTTCTTTTTTGGAGGAGGAAAACAGAACAATTAGTGTTGCCTTTTGTTACTTCCATTCAAAACGGAGCCAGCGTTTGCACTTCTCCCTTAAAGTATGATATGACTGTAAATAAATGCTATATAAAGCCTTGTCAGAATGAATTCCAGTGTGGTACAAGACATTTTGCATACTCTTAAATATGCAAAATGTCTCATAGCACATTAGAATTCAGGTTGGCAGGCCTTTATATAGCACTTATTTAATCTTAAAGCATCTACACATCAACCTGCATTACTCAAAACTATTGCCTCTCTGTCAATGTCGTAAAAGAAAACTTTCCCACTATTTTAAGATCACATTAATATCATATAGAAGTCGTTTTTTGCTTTCTCCATCAAGAACTGAGTCTATCATAACTGCAGGAGACTCCTTTAATGTGCTCTGAGTAAAAATAAAAAATAAATTAAGAAAAAAACCCTGTATTATTTGATCCAGTGTTGCTGAATGGAAGTGAACAGCCCCCAGAGCAGTGATACAGACTGGTGTGGATGAAGGTCCCCGAAAGCTGTCAGGATCCAGGGGGCAAAGTGGCCATAAATGGGCTCTGGGCCCCATCCCTGTAAGGGGCCGCAGCCCCCTCGCTCAGGCTCAGCCCCTCTGTCCTGTGGACCCTTCTGGAGCCATCACAGAAGTGCTAATGTGTGCTTTTCTTGCTTTTTAGCCTATCTCGGTAGTGTTTTGTCGTGTTCACCAGCGTGTTTCTCACCTTCGCTCCTGCCGTCCTCGGGAGGCTCTGGTTGATGGCACCGGGGCTGCTCGGGGACAGGAGCTGTGTCAGCCTCGGCACCGGGGCAGCACCAGGGGCTCTTTGTGCCTCACAGCCTGCAAGTGCCAGCACACGAGAGGCACCCCTGCCCTGCTGCCAGTGCTCTCTGTGCTTTAGCTCTCTTGGGAGATAGGGGAACTTTTTGTGAGTGAAAGCTGCTGCTTTCGGGGCAATAGGAAGATGAATTCTGCCTGGACTCTGCAAAGATGATCAGAATTGGGCTTTAGTGTTGACACTGCTGTGTACACAGGCATACATCCATATACACAGTGTGCTTGGACAGAGCTGGCTTTCCCCATTTTCTAGTGTTTTCCCCCCTTTTTATTAGTTTCCTGATTTTTAATTATTGCAAAGTTCCCCTTCAAAAGAAAACCTAGTACTGCATCTTGAAACGTGAAAAAAGCAGTGTTACAGATTTTTACATAGGAGGAAAGGAAAGGATTCAAAGGAAAATAATCTGTAAGTGGCACTCCTAGACTTCCTCGACATGTGTTTGACCCTAATCATTGACTAAAGTTTTCATATGCAGTTAAAAATCATGATTTCTGTACCATTTTTCATGAGAGGATCATGAAGCACCATACAAGAGGAATTGAGCATCACAGAAGAAAAAATACAACTCTCAGATGAAGCCTCTTCTAGGTCTCTGTCTCTGCAGAGTTTTTCTGGTTTGTCTTTTCTTTCTTCTGCGTATGCTCTCTCTGCTGTAAAGCCAGGATGGGCACAGAAATCCATTGGAAATGTTTCAGTAGGAATCTGTGGGGAGTTGGCTACGAGCACAAACCTTTCTAAACTACGGAAATAGCTACTTAGTATTTAACGAAATTAAAAGAAGGGCCTGGGGTACTGGCATTCATAGCTCAGACAACACACCCTGCTGTAGCTCTCAACTGCTGCAGCCCCAGCTTGTGGCTACCACAACACCACTTGGCTAAAATAAGATGGCAAATCAAGAGTCTTCCCATTGGGGGTATGGCTCAGTGAAATCAGGTTTTGACTGATGTGCTTTATGTCCTCCTTCCCCTCCCCTACTCCACCTGCCCCCCAGGTAAAAGAAGCCATCCCAGTCCAAGAGTGGGGTTTTGCCTCTGGAGGTGTTTGTTTGACAGCTCCACTGCCCCTCACTGCCTCACTGGCACCCATGCCGTCAGCCAGAGCCATTGGTGTTGATCTGAAAGGAAAACTCCACTCCCTGAGCTGGCAACCTACGTGCTGTGGGGTTTGTGAGGGGCTATAAATTTTCTCTGGAGCTGTGCAGTCAAGTAATGGCCTAACTTGATGTCATTTGGGCTCTTTGGTTGGCTGGAGGGGATGTTTTGACCTTGTGAGTTCACAGAGTGAGAAGGTCTGGCAAACACCAACTAAAAGTGTCCTTGTGTGGTCCCTGCAGCTGATCCTTTTTCAGGAAATGGCAGGAAAATCCTATGCCAGTCAGTGCTATTGCACGTGCAGTTATGTGTGTTTCTTAACAACACCACTGTTGAAATACTAAATGCAGATAAAAAATCAGACCACTAAAACCAAAAGGAAGATTATGAAGGAGAACAGACATGGGAATACTGTCCTTAGACAAGCCCTCATGTTGTACATTTTTAAGTGACCTCTTGCAGCATTGCCCAGTCATACCCTAGTGGGAAAAAAACCCTACCCTAAGCATGAAAACACATGAAATTTTTGTGTGTACAGGCTTCTGCAGGACAAAATGCCTCTTTAAAAAATTTTTAACATTAGCTATCCTGGATCTTGCACCAAACTCAAGAATGGGGCGGCTTCCATCTGTTCTCTACATTTTCTTCTATGGCCTTTGTTAGTTCTCCTTAACAGCTTTCTTCACTCGCACCTTTCCTTCCCTTTGCATTTCATCTCTCTTGTGTAATGTAGGTCTCTGATTTCACATGGCACTTTGCTAATTACTCTATCCCTTGCTATCCAGCCGTAGCTGCCTCACAAGGCAGAATGTGTTTTCTCTTGCAAGGAAAAGCTGATTCCATGTGTCCATACGTTGCCTTTAACATACAGATCACAAACTTCCTCCTTGTGGTTGCTATTGGAGAAGGGGGGTAAAAAACCCCAAGTAACTGTGGAAAAGAATATGGATGCATTTATTTGCTTTTGCCAGTTTTATCCCAAAGTGTTTGTGCTGCCACATCCCGGCCATGCTAATCGTTAGTGTTTCGTTAAGATTAAGGGTCCCTGACTCCTGGTGTTCACATTCCCAAGCTGGCTCCTTACAATCTCCGCTAATATAAAGGAGCAAGTGGCGGTAGATTGATTACATGCAGGCTCTTATTATTAAGCAGAACAGAAAAGAAAGGAATTTCAAAATATAATCCTCCGCTCCCAGGAGTATTTGTCTTGTTCTCCATGAAGTTAAAGGTCTGAAATAATGTGCCCATCAGGAGCTCAATGTTGCATGTCCATGCCAGTTGGTCCAAGGGCTTGTTATGATGGTAATGACCTGCTGAAACGTGAGCTTTGATGGCAACAATACAATTGCTACCAGCTCACCCGCTGGGAGAAATATTTTATTATTGTCAAATGCCCTCCGCAGAGATTTGTTTTGCCTGTTCCTGTTTAAATTAAATTCAGAGCAGAACTGCATTATTATTTCTCTAGAGTATATTTGAAATAAACAACTAGTCTCCAAATTTAGGATTCCTGGTTAGTTTAAATTTTCTTATTAGCAGAAAAATTACAATAGGTGACAACATAGCTGCAGGAATATTATTATGGCAGCCATATGAGAGATTTACACACTGAGAGCATGGCCTAAAAGCACAAAAACTCCCTTCTACTTTACAAATTCCAGCCAAATTAATAATTAACTGAGCCATAAATTCTGCAGCCTTCAAGAATGATGTCAGTGCTCTTCTGTGTCACACTAGAGGAATTTTGTCATAAGACTAAGTGGTGTTCTTTATGAAGAGCATTACTTATATGTAGAAAGTGGCCCAGGAAAACAGCCCTTGCCACTCCATATTACAACAGCTTGGTGAACAAGTGACAGCAGGACTTCAGAGTCATTTACTGCTGCTTTCTCAAGGCAAAACTATCTCCTTACGCCTGTGTGAAACAGAGCAAATTTTGTTCCACATTAAATGGGCCAGATTATCTCTTCCACAAGCTAAAGAGACAACACTAAATCCCAGCTCATGTAATTTCCTTCAAAATTGTTCTGCTCGGGCTGGGTGTTCCCAGGAGCGCCACCAGCAGAATTATCTGGCAATTCAGCTGTACTTAAATTGGCAGATGTTGGAGATTTAAGACAGTCCTGGAGCCTTAGCACAAATCCTCCACTTCTGTGCTGCCTCGTGGCCTCCCCTCCCTCTCCAGCCCATGCCACAGTGGCTGCCCGCTGCCAGCACTGATCCCATGGACTGCCAGGCTGCCAGGCTGTGCCATCCCTGCCTTGTCCAATCCAGCACCCAGAGCTGAGAGGGCAGCAGGAGATGTGCTGTGGGTTTGCATCTCTGCCTGCTTGCAAACAGGCTCTGTAAACTGCCTGTGTTTGGCATTCTAGGGGATCAGTTGTGCACCTGTTGTTTGCCTTTTCCCTGTCTCCCAAGTGCTCATCCTGGTGAAAAGCTGCTCCATCTAAAGGCTGGGTGATTTTTGTGCCCTGCTTTGCTGAGAGAGCATTTCCCAGAGAGGCACTTGAGCAGTGCAGCACAGACATCTGAGCAAGAGCAGGGTGACAGCGGTGAGACAGGGAATGGTGGGAGGGCAGGTTATCTGCCCCACCTCAGGGCATCGATTAGAGGAGCTGGCACACACCTGCAGAGGGAGGAACACTGGCAGGGGAGGGGAGGGCTGCTAGGTACACGTCCCCTGCAGCAGTGCCCCATCACCTGCCCTTCCCAGCTCCCTGACAAGCTGCCAGCCACCCACACCGGCTGTGGGCTGACTGGCACAGAGCAGGGGCTGCTGGAGCCAGACCCACGAGCTGGTGTGGCTGAGGATAGATGTGTTTTGCAAACTTTGCCCAGCTGGGAGTGCGGGGAGCCTGCTGCAGCAGCCCCTCAAAAGGCTTTTTAGAGAGAGAGTTAAAGGGTAAACAGCAAGTGAAAAGGGTTAAAAGAAAAAATATTTTTAAATCACAAGTGCCTTATGAATCGCACTCCTAACACTCTCCAGTTCAATCTACCATGCTCTATCTAATTTCACAGCTTCATTGGGAATGGCCACAAGGTGAGGGACTGGCAGTATGAGGAAGTCAATAAGGGCAGAATTCTCATACCAGGCTGTGAAGGAGTCACAGAAGTGCCAGTGTTACTTGCCAGAGGTTAACTTGGGGTCTACAGGGCCCCTGGGTAGTACTGAATGGAAAACCTCCATATCATCCTCAGTAGTTTCCTTCTTCATTGCAACCCTAATTTAAATTAAAAAAGAAATACCTGGGTCTGAATCTCTATATTCTGACACAGAAGTGTTTCAGTCTTCCCTGGGGTCTGCAAGCCTCCCACCCCTCACATTCTCCAAGTGCACAGGTCTCTCTCTCTAACCACAGCTGACCCTTCACTGAATGTTCTGCCTGTTCCTGTGTAACACAAACACCTTAAAGAATGAGGTGTCTATAGCAGATCGAGGCTGAGCTGTACAGATTAGTCACAGGCATGGAATAACCTCCTCTAGCAGAGGCTGAATCCCAGGTCATGCCTGTGATTTCCACCTCACTTAACTCCCGGCAGGTCGTTCAGCTCTGCTGTGATGAAACCTCAGCATAATCACACAGCCACTTTCTATCATCACAAAATGATAAGAACCCCCTCCCCCAGACCAGCCTTTTCACTCCTTCTTCCCCTCCAGTCTCCTTGTTCTCTCTCTCTCTGCAGGACCATCTCTGTGTTACCAATGCTGGCCCAAAAGATTTAATGTGGAGTGGAGGCAGGGAATGATATTTTCCTTCCAGAAAGGGTGCTTCCCCCATCCTGTGGCTCCCAGCCCTGGGCTCAGGGCTCCAGCCCACATTGTTATTTGTGTTAGGAAGAAATAGCAGCATGAGTAACTTCTATTCCATGGCCCTGCGGATGCCATGGAATAGAAGTTACTCATGTCCCTAAGGTCCCTGTGAGTGGTCCTCAGAGGATACTGCAGATGCTCAAGTTTAGGCTTGAGCCCAGGCCTTGAAAGAATATTGTAGCCTAGTCTCAGCAGATAGATGTTTTTTTCTGTCTGGTTGTCCATGCAGCCTCCAGGAGGCTTCCTTGCAATCAGCTTTCTCTGAAAGTGTTCTTTCTCAAAATGAGTGACACTCTCCCCTCTCCCCACACTGTGCTGTTGTGGTTTAAAGACACTTTTGATTCTCCCCCATTCCCTAGCTGGCTCAGGGTGACTGGCTCAGGGTCAGCCTACCCTAGCAGTCAAATATGAGAGTGAGATCAGCCATATTCTAGAACATCTGGGGCTGATTCCTTTTCTCTGCTCAAGGTACCCTAAAAACCACAGCCTGATCCTTGTCCAAGAGGGGCTGCTTCTGCTGAGTTTAAATGTGCACAGTGCAACACACAGAACTTACAGCAGTGCCAGTGACATGGTCACCCGTGTTTTCCAAGGTGCAGCAATGGGGAGAAGGAATACAAATCTCTATTAGTAAGTTTCTCTCTTGCCCTGGTTTGTGTGAACTTGGGCATCCATTTACTGGCTCTTTTCCATCTGTAGGGTGGAGATATGATCCCATGTCCCACTAAGACTGTGGGAAATTATGAATCAGTCCATGTATATAAACAAAGACTGATTCTGTCCATGTATTCTGCTCCTTACAGATGGATACAAACAAACTGTGATGGGAGGGAATAAGTCATTTCTTGAGCTCAATTCCAGATGTTGTAAGGCAGCAACAAGTGATGCAGACAATTACAGGGATGTACTAGTTTGGCTTTGCATCTCAGAATGGATTGAAATGAGCTAGTTATTCAATTTCTTTCTATGCCTCTTTGTCCTCTCTCATTATTATATCTTATCCTCTGACTACAGCAACAACAAAAAATGTCTTTGATATATTTGCGATTGTGGTATGTTGATGGATTTCGGGCAAATTGCTAAGATGGGCCTTGATAATGCTGTAAGATGTAAACGTGCCTATACTTGCAATATATGAGGTTTTACATGGTTCCTACATTGATTCCCTTGCTCCTTTGTCACCTCGACAGAGACCCACTCACAAGGTGACCATGACAAAAGTCAACAATGGAGAGGGGCACCCCTTCCCCCTCCTTCTCCATACTCCTTTACATTGACCAAATGTCTTTCTAAATGACTTGCTGAGCCAGGCTATTCTTATATCTTACATATAAATGGACTCTGTCTTACAACCAGAAGATTCAGGGGAAAAAAAATTTCAGCTCCCAATGTGAAAAGATTAAGGTCAGTCACTTTACACTGCAAAACCCTTTCACCAGAGCAGCATAACAAAAGGATCCACAAGCCTATCCACATGGTTTATAGCTCCAAGAAAAACAAGAGAGTCTACTACATCCTTTTAGGGCTGTACCACTTCTTTATAAACTCACAACAGAAACAGCTGGGCAGACGAAGGTGATATTGAATAGGAAGCAAAGCTGACTTCTCTCCTTGCTTCCATTAACTTACTGGTATTTGTTTAATGGGAAGAGCACATGTAATCTTGTTCAGTGTGAGAGATTCACAGAAAATGTATCACATTTTGGATCCCATTGGGTCACCCTGCAGCAAATGCAGTGCTACTTGGGATCCAAATCCCCACAATGGGTGGCTCTGAGCCTTTATGCCTCTTTGTTTCATGCATCAGTGTCTAAAAGCAGGCAACAGAAGCTGTGTGGCTCAATACCTGTGCAGCACAACACGCTCCTTGGACTGTGCAGTTTGGAAATGCCATTCATGAAGTCAAATGCTCTTAACAGATGTTTCAGCTTAAAGATAAATTAATTTTATTTGGCACTGTGGCCCAGCCAAATTGCACTTCTTTCAGTAGACTTCACTTTGGCAAAGCGACGAGTATCAGAAAGGACTTACCTAATGCATAAAAAAATCTATTTAAATTTATAGACCATGCCAACAGCAATGGGGATCTGGAGCAGAGTTTGGTTAATATAGATAAACTAATGTTGGCCAGAAGGGGTAGCATACAGCAGTCATCAAGCATGCCCATGGATTTGGAAGAATCTGAAGATGAGAAGGTCGTGTCCATGTTAGAAGAGGGAGGAAAATCTGCAGAAAGGAAAAGAGACCTAAATACAAAAGAAAATGCAGCTGTGGTGGGAGGGAGAGAGAAATATTGACAGAAGAGAGAAACATATGTAGGAATGGAGTATGTACGAGGGAATAAATGCTCAAGTTTGCTTTTTTGTTATGTTCATAACAGCCTACCACTCTTGGAGGGAATTGGAGTCAATGCAGTTATGTTCTAGTGTTATTATCATTAGTAGTAGTATTAAGTCAGTGCAGAATATTAATTGGACTAACAAGGCTAAGCAGGTAGGAGGCAGATACTGGGATACAGAGGTATCTTAACAAAAAATCAGAACACTGCTCTTTGATTTTGTGATACAAACCCTAACCCTAACCCTAACCTAACCAACCCAAACCCTAACCCTAACCCTAGCCCTGCATTTTGTGATACAAAAGCAAAGAACAAAGGGTGGCCTGAGCTGGGCTCCCCTCTGTAAATGATGGGGCTGTCAGGATCTTTGTCACACCTGTGACAGCAGGAGGCCTCCAGGCGCTTTAGCCTAATTTGCCCTCATCTGGTATCGTTTTTAGTGATGCCCCGGGGCAATGCAGTCTGAGGAACAGGAGGTCCCCACTCCTCTGCATTTAAGGGAGAAAGAGAGAAATTGGCTTTTTTTGTTAGGTTGAGTCAGGTACAGTTTAGCCCTTGGGTAGAAGATGTGGGGTGAAACAATGTTTTCTCTGACAGCATCAGAGAGGGATGCTGATGCTATTCAGGAGCTGCTTAAAATCCAGCAGGTTGGTGGTTTGTTTTAACTACAGTTACAAGCCTGGGCAGGTTACCACTGTTTGGACTGAGTGGGCAATGGAGCACTTTATCAGCATGTTCAGTGGAGGTACTTCTGAACTGAAGGGCTTAGAAGGATTGAAAAATCCATGAAAAAAAATGGTGGGTGGGCACAAACAACAGGGATCAGGTTACAAGGTAGCAACTGCTTAATTAAATACATGGGCTGTCCCATAAAGCCAAGAGAGTAAAGCCCTGTCCTGGTCAGTGTGCAAAATGTTTTGTGCATTTGGCAGCTGCTGCTGAAAGGAGTGAAGGCAAGATGTGTGTGTCCATGTTCCACCTTCCATATAGGCAGCTATTTTTGGAAGCTAATTAGCCCTGTTTAGGAGTGGTGTTAATGTATATTTGTGGGACACAGGATTAGCAAGCAGAAGGCCTCAGCTTGTTGGAAATCAATTTTAATATCCCTATGGCTCTGGTAGTGCATCAATATACCATATACATGTCTTCAAGAGGCTTCTCTTTTGCAATTAAATCCCCCTGATTTACTGCAGACATGACACTCAGATTTAAAGAGCTGGGGAGGGGTTTTATTCTCAAGGAAAAAGAGGAAACCAACAACTGTGTTCAGAAATTCCTAATCATAACTGCTTAATTCTCTTACCTTAACAGTTATTATCAGATTGTAAGTATATATTTGTTGCTGAGAAATTGACATTTGGCAGTATTTTTTATTATATTTGACAGTATTTTTGCTGCTTGGACTTTTCTCTGCATTTTACACATGCAGTGTTACTTCAGCTTCTTGGCTTCTCTTCTGAACTCCAGCCCTCAAACTGAAGGGATGAATCTGTGCACTGGGATGAGGCATGGATATTGAGATGGGCACTGAAACCTTTAAAGTAATAATAAAAAAATTACTTCTATATCTGCCTTTTACATAAAGCTTCCTCCTGTTTGCCAAATACATGGAAAGAATAAAACTGCTCTGCTTTATCCAGTGGCCCACAATTTGTCCTGAATTATGGCTGCAGCCCAAGAGAGAGGAGGAAGAGAAACCCGTGTATGGGCAGGGTGGCTTTGGCAGCAGCTGGCAGGAATTCTGCCATTGTTAGGGATTGATTTGTGGGGACAGTGTTTCACTCTAGGTCTCCTAAGACTTGTGTTCACTCTCCTTTCTCCTTTCTTTCAGCCTCCAGCTTCTCTAGAGACTGCAGCATGGGTATTTGCTCCTTTCTGGTGTTGGGTTTTTTTTTTAAATTTCTTCCAAAATGATTTGCAGTAGCTTCTAGCCAGAATACAGGATTTTCTTTGAAAGCACATGACATTTTTACACTGGTTAAATAAAGAAAAATCTTGTGTAAAACATGTTCTACCTAGTGCACATTTAATGTTTTTGTAAGTATTTTAAACTGAAGTAATTTTGCAGCAGTCTTGGGAAACACACCAAACCAGGTACAACTAATCTGCACAGATTAATTTTGTTCTCCAGCCCATGTCTGTGGGTTGGCAATCTTGCCATGCTTATTGATTATCAGACAAGACTACTAATCCCCTTAAGGTCATTAAGTGTACTTAATTAAAGAGCAGTTAGCAAGCTTCTCTTTACCAAGTTAATAGTGGCTGTTAAAAGTGATTTGTACATTACCAATATGGTAGCCATTAATCTAAAAGTCAATTTGTCAGTTATATTTTCCCAAACAAATACATTCAGCCAGTTTTGAAGGTGGCTAGAAAGTGTTCGGCATCTGTTCTTGCAGTTTGTGTAAGGAACAAACTCTGCTTTCTTAAACTCTAAGGCTTAGGCTGCAGCAATTTCCACCTAATCTTGTCTATATCTCACTGTCTTGTTCCGCCTTGAATTGGCAGGGGGAGGAGAGGCTAAAAATCTTGGGAATATGCAGTTCTGGCAAGTTCGACCAAAGGTAGGCAAGATGGAAAAGCTCAAAGTCTTCTCTGACAGAAACCCTGAAGCTCTTTGTCTTTTTGACTGGTAGTTGGCACAGAAGTTTCAGAGAAGCTTGTCATAAAAGAAGGGGCAGGCACTGATATCTTTTCTGTGGTGACCAGTGACAGGACCTGAGGGAACGGATTGAAACTGTTAGGAGGTTTAGGGTGGATATTAGGAAAAGGTTTTTCATCCAGAGAGCAGCTGGGCACTGGAACAGGCTCCCCAGGGCAGTGGTCACAGCACCAAGGCTGACAGAGTGCAAGGAGCCTTTGGTCAATGCTCTCAGGCATGTGGTGTGGCTCTTAGGGTGTCCTGTGCAGGGCCAGGAGTTGGACATAATGGTCTTTGTGGGTCCCTTCCAATTCAGGATACTCTCTGATGCTGTGAAAGTCAAGGAAGAAGGCTGAGGGATCAGTAAGGGTGAGTTAACAGATAAGGAAGACTAATTAGAGACATTGATGATATAGGAGGGAAAGCAAATACAATGCCATAGGAATTTGAATTTCATTGGTCTGTGAATATCAAACTCAATTTTTTCACTACTGTATGGAAACAGAAATACATAAAAGTTTCAATATGATACCTTTCAAGATTAAATGTATAATGAAATACATATTTTCTGGCTCTTAATGCAGTTTGTTTTGAGAGGCATATACAGACCAAACCTTCAATATGGATCTTGCTTCACTACCAGAAACCTCTTGCTACAATGAAAGCAAGCATTCTTTACCAAACCTTAACACATCTGTCATTTTCTCTCTCCTACAAATTTAAATATGTAAATTAAGACTGAAAGCAAATGTATCTTAAAAATTATGACTCCTCATCTGAGCTCCTTTTAGGGTGCAGGGTAGGATGAGCATTGTTCTGGGGCTGGTGATGTAGAGGTGTGGTCATTTACAACAGATAGTGGCTTCTGAGCACACCCATCCCTGCCTCAGGTACCCCTGAACAGTGCTTGGTGGGGCTCTTCTGGAGAATGGTCAGGCAGTAAGGAAAGCAGCTGCTTTCCCTGTTTGACCTGAACAGGCCACTTGGCAAGAGCAGAAAGTTAAGTTCATGGGACTGGAGGAAATCCCAGGGTAGAGAACTCACCTGTAGAGTATTTTAGACTTCAGAAACTTGCAAGGATAAAATGTCAGTCAGAGAAGTATTGTTTTAACCTGTATTAAGGCTCATTTATTTGCCTACAATATTTTATTTTTCTGCTGTATCTGAGATATATATGTATATAAGTCTTTTACAAAGATAGACCCCATGTTGTAACCTTCTTTTCCCATTAAAAATTGGATTCTATACTTGCCAATGGGATAAAATTCTCATTTTGATCTCTATGATGCAAATATATCCATAAGCCAGGATAAAACATTATCTGTCCTGATCACACAGACAGTGTCATTCTGTGATAACACCTGCATTTGAGAATTTCTTTATAATATTTTTTTTTGCTTTACTAATCAAGCCTGTTTAGAAAGTTATCAGGCACCTTGACTTATGGTGAAGGTCTGTCTTTGGCAGAAGTACTGATGTACATATTTTGCCTGTTCCAGTCTATCAGAGGGCTTTTTGTGATGATGTTGGAAATCGGACCTTGTTTAAAAAAAGAAAACAAACAAACCAAAACAACAAAACAAGTGAAACACGCAACAAAACAAAAACAAAAACAAACCCAAACAAAACAACCCCAAACCCACCAAAAAACCTCATCAAATGTACCAAAACAATTTTGCTCTAAGTGAATCAATTCTCCAATTAAATTGAAGGTTTGGCAGCACAAAAAGGTAAGAAAACAAGGGTTGGGCAAAAAATTAAAGAGGGGAGAAAATTGTAGTGGAAGGGAGGAACTGTGATTTTATTATTAGGTTTTTTATTATTTCATGTTGCTACTGGTGCTGAGAAAATGTATATGGGTCTGTTCAGGCAAGGTGGAACAAATTGTGTGAAGCAGTGCAGTGCCCACCTGGGAACAGAAGTTTATTTTCTGTGCTTAACACAAACTTGAGTGCAATCTATATTTTACACTTTGATTAATTCTTTAGGTCAATCAAATTAGAAAACCGCAATAATTATTATTTGTGTGTAACAAAGGAGAGAGGATGCTTTTTAGTTGTGTGGCTGTCTTTTCTTTCTTGCTGCTTTTTTTTTTTTTTTGGCCAAACCAGCATCTTTCCTGAAAAATCGTTTGGTTCCCACTAGGGTGCCAAGGAGAGGTTTTTCACGGCAATGGGCAGGGACAGCAACAGACCTGAGGCTCAGCTGGAGCACCTGTGCAGTCATCTTAATTTTGAAAATGTATATACTGGTAAATGACAGAGCTCCCTCCCCCAAATACATTTAATCTGGAAATTTCCAAGCAGCTTATCTGCTAACAATCTTTTAATATTCTATTTATTTATTTAATATTGTTGCTTGGGCTGCTCATATAATCAGATAAAGGTCATTAAGCCAAATTTATGATTAAATAGGATAAAACTATTTATTCTCTTTACTCAGCCTATTAATGTTATAGCTTATGCTGACTAGATATTTCGATATTTCAAATGAAGTTACTACATTTTTCAAATATCATAATTATATGAAAAAGCTATATTATCCCATTGTGAGGATTACTTTCCACTACCTTATCTGCCATAATGTCAGCACATATTGGCCTTCAGATTTCCTTGTGCTGCTAACTGCAGACATTCCTCTAAGTCTCCCATCTGGTATCTGCGTTAACCTCCACATAGTTTCATTTTGTTATTTTATTCCTTAAGTCATTGTTAAAGATTTAAGGGACTCTGTCAGGCTTTTTCATGTTCACTAGCAAAACAGAGTATCGAGTGTTTTCTCTTTTAATTGCAGCCAAATTGTTTGTGATATGAGACTGTCAGAGTGTAAAGCAATTGCTCCATGATTTCAGAATAAATTAAGGGAAGAGTATTCTTTCAAAACTGTTCACTAAAATGTAATTGACTGCAGCACCTATCTCAAAACTGTGGATCCTTGCAGGCTTCCTGGTTTGGGAAAAACAGATCTTAAGGCCACCCTAAGGCAGTGCCCCTCACATCTCCTTCCCTTGTAAGAGCTCTGTGGTATTTGAGTGGTTTTGAGAGCAAAGCTCCTGTAGTTCAGGCTGCTACTTTTTTTTGCCAACCTTTTTTCTCCTTTCAATTTTCTATGACCTTGTCTTGAGAGAGGTCTAATTAGAAGCTTGTAACAGCCACAGCTAATTTGCTGGGGTTTGTGTAAATGCAGACTGCAAAAGGAAAGCTGAGTTCCTCAGCCAGTCCCTATTGTCACAGGTAGCTGGCCAGTGAACTCCAGTTTCTAAGGCGCTGACAAAAATCTGAACCCATCCATGTGTGGTAGAGTCCTAGAGAAGAAATGATGATGTGACCAGCCCAACACAAATGACACCATCCTAGGCTGGATGCTGAGGCTGAGCCTCATTATGACAGACTAGTGACCACATGGTAGCAGAAAATTTAAAAACGTGGCAGAAAAAGAGAAATTTTACCCATAAAATATTTTATGGTAGTCTATTTGAAAGGTTCCCAAGTAGCTACAAAGCAAGAGCATAGCCTAAATTTCAAAAAAATAATTTATTCACCCTTTTTATCCTGAAATTTTTATAACTAAATTTCCAATTCTTTGTAAGAATTGCTATCTTAGTTCACCTCCAGATTGTCTGCTGTCTTGACTCCCTTCCTATAGAAATTGGACAGTTTTCTCCTCAACGCTGACTCCTGCCTTCCCCTTCATTCCCCAGGTTGTTTAGTTTCCTGTTCTCTCAACAGCTGGTCTCAATTTCATCATCCAAAACTTCATTTCTGTAGGCAATCAGGCAAATGAATTGTCTTCATCCATGTTTAAAACAAATTTATTCTGAATTAGTCTGTGCCCCTTCAGTGTTAATTTTCCATGACTATTATAGTCACTGAGCTTTATGGCATGAACACAAGCAAATATTAAGTTTGAGGGCTTAAATGTTTTTCAGTGAATTTTAAATTGTGAGCTACATCTTCAGCAGTGATCTGAGTCTGTAGGAGTCTTCAAAGCTGAGTGCTAGGGTTTATATGATATGGTGACAACTGTAGCATTGTGTCCTCGTGCCAGTTGAAGAGCTGGCCTGTAACTAGTCAAAATAAGTTGCTTCAAATTATTAATATGAACAACTTGTTAAAAAAAAATTACTTAAATTACTCAGCTATGGAACCAAGGATATTAAATGTAGCTAAGTATCACTTCAGTGTAGCCTGAGATTGGCATAAATGAGATGTTTGCTATTTTCTTCTGGGATAGGGTTTGAAAATTATTTAATACTCATTACGGCAGTAAACATTTAAATGTGAGATGCACTGAAGAATTTTGTAGTTGATTTGGAGAACCTGGGAATCTCATGCATCCATAAAGCTTGAGAACACTTCTGAGATACAAGTGAGATGTACCTCTGACATAGACATTTCATCTGAGGAAGTCAAGATATCAATCTTAGGGAGTCAGTCAGCACCTCAAGGGGTGTCTTGGTTCCTCCTCTGAACTATTCTCCAAAGGAACCTAATTTAAGCAGACCAAATTATTCATCAGAAAAGCCTCACTATCTGCACTCAATACAAAAAAGCATAAAAGCCTATTCATCATGTATTTAAAACTCTTATAACCTTACTCTACCTGCAATCGCTTAGCTGAAGCTTATTTCACAGTTCTTAACATTCTCTCCTGAACAATTAGGGTACTGGTAAATACTGTCAATCTTTTGCTTAATCTTTGAAGCAAAATGGAAAAGGAATGTATGAAGTATTACTTCAGTCTTATGTGTATATTTTAAGAATGTATTATTAGATGATGGAAGTATTTAATTCCTTGTCAACTTGATCTAGTTTGATTTTGTGATGAGGAAATTATCATTGTGTGGTGCTTCTATGAAGGTAAATTCAGCTCAGGATATGTGAGGAGACAGTGTAAGTGTCCAAATAAAACAGTTCCACTGAACAGTTGTCTTTGTCACAGAACTTGTTGGTTTTTTAGAGAGAAGTAAAATGCTAAGAAAACATGGAGTGAGCTACTTTTATAGAGATCAGTACTCCACATCCAGCCTAAAGTATGTTTGCAACCTGTCCATGGATATTTTATTTCTATTTTCATCTGCAATACAGTCAAATAAGTACTCAGTATTTCTGTGGGGTGGGGGGAGGGGGGAGTTTCTATAATAAAAAGCTGGTGTTAAGTCTGACAGCTTCAAGAGGAAGGCTTTCAGCATCTTTCAAGTTCCCTGTCACTGGCTATCCAGCTGCTACTGTGGACCAACATACCAAACCGGTTTCAGATGGTTTTAGTGATGCTCAGTGTTTCATTTGAATTTGTAAAACCATGTCCTATTTATCAGACCAGGAGTGTTCTGCATATACTTTTTATAGCCAGGAGTATTTGGCTTCATGGCTTCATGCGAAACAAACACCCTCGAGTCCCTGCTCCTTGCACTATTTCAGCTCTCTTCTTATGTGCTGCTGTTGGTGCTTTAGTCCAGGCTTCCCTGATGTATCAGTGGATCCACCCTCAGGAGCTTTTCATAGCAGGGAGAAGGATCCCAGCTCTTGATTACAAGAGACTGACAGATTGGTCACGAATGCTGAAAACTAGCAGGCACTTTCTACACTCAGCCTTTACAGAAAATGCTCAAAATAAAAAAGACTTGGAGTTGGGGCATGGAGCAGGGGAAAGGCAAGACACTGTATCTTGTCAACTCCTTTTTTATTCTATTTGCCTACAAGCAGTTTTCATCTCATTTGAATAGGAAAGAGCACTGGCAAGTGGAGGAGACCAAGCCTGCTACTGGAAGAAGATGTGCGTGACAATGCATGGGTTATGTGGAGCAAACATTTCATCCCAGTTCAGTTGTAGTTATCTTCCTTTAAACAGATGCTCAGGAAAGATTACAAATCAACTTTATGGAAGCAAGCTCCACTTTCACATTGCAGAACAGGAATAAGTTTCAAATTGCAGATGTCTGTTTTCTTCCTCTTGTTAATTTCTGGACTTATTTGTGGTTAATATCTTCCTGGAAGTAAAGCCTTGGAAGGCTTTCATTGTTCCACAAATTGAATATGATTCTTGCATAGGGTAAATCATCACAAAACCAACTTAGAAGAAAGGAAGAGAAAAACTATCTAAAATGTCCTAAGAGGGGACCATCTAAAATATCCTAAGAGGGACACTGTCTCCTATAAGTCAGCACACCGTAGGTGGAAAGCATTCTACATCTTGACTCTGGTTTTTGTCATCTGTCATTTGGCCTGGAGCTGAGTCACACTAATTTGAGAAACTGTCAAAAGAGAAAGAATTCATCTCCCAGTTAGACACAGGACTTTACTTTGACACTGAACATTTCAGTTCAACAGTTGAAATGGTAAAACAGTACAGAGAAACAAATCTTAAGCTGGGTAACCTGAGCTATCTTGTTTTGAGTCATGCTGGAGGTCCTGAGTCAATACCCTGGGCTACCTCCAAGCCCCTCAAAAGTTTGAATTAGCTTCAGGGCTTTTCAGACTCCACTTCCATTGTAAGACTGCTCAGCATTTAAACATGTCTTTCTGGATCATGGCTTCCAAATGAACATTTCTTCAGAGCTGTTCTCCTGCAGATACTTATGACAAATTTATGCTCCCCAGCCCTTCTGAGTAAATTTTCTTGCAGATCTTGGTCAGGCTATTCATGTGAGGCTGAAAGATGGGAGATAGTTCTGTAATATTGAATTGTGGAGAGGAAACAAAGAAAAAGGACAGGACTGTTTGTCTCAAATTTTGTTGTTCTTGATACCTAGGCAAAAAATGCCTTATACTGTATATACTGTATATAAGTTGAGAAGGATGGATTTGAACCATGAACTTTCCTTCAATATGCTAAACTATGACATATTGACAAGATATCTCCTTCAGCCTCTGCAGCAGGTTAAGTGCACCTTTCATGAGGCTAAATGCCATTAGAAGTGAAGCTGATGTTCTTTTCATGATGATAGTAAAGTCCCAGGTTTGCTGGGCCTCAGAAATACTACTGCTGTTTCCCATACTTTTATTAATGTGACTAAATATTGATATTTTTGTAGTTCCAAAATACGTTTGTCCTTAAAAAAAAAGAAAAAAAAAGAGAGATAAATATAATGAAATAACTTCAGTTGACTTTACACACTGATTTTAGGTAAAATCAAGTTAGGAAATTGTGCATAGACCCAAGTGGCACAAAGGAATTAAAAGCTGGTGACGAATTTTGATGGTGAGCACTAGATTACTATGGAGATAACTGGACAAATGAGTTAAAAATTAAATAATTCTAAAAATGAATGTAATTTCAACTGTTGAAAGATTTAAAAGTAGATAACAAGTGCCAAAAGGCTGGGTGTACAGTGAAATGCTTGGAAAACAAACTGTGAATTACATATCAGTGATTTGTATTACTCAGTGTATTTTGAGTAAGTTTCAAAAAAGCTTAAGGAAAATCTTTCAGGGTTTGGTTATTTTTTTTGTAAACAACTACTTTGAGGATAATTAGTAGAGATTAATGGAAAAATAATTGCACTCTTTTGGAAATTAATTTCAAGAAAACCAGTGTGTATTCAAAGACTTTCTGGAATCTATTTTAAAGACTGGGAAGTAAATTGCACTTTTAGAATATGCAAATAAGGTGTTTCATTAATAGTCATCTTGGCCCTGAAAACTGGACTGTAATATGAGCCCACTTTCTCATTTACACTGTTATCCTCATGTTATGCTGATATGCTGGTATCTTTAGTGTTACCTGGTAAAATTTGTATTAAAAATTAACATCAAGTGTGTGGATGAATCAGTAATTACTTGTCTCTATCCCAAACATCCAAATGCTGGGAAGGCATAAATACAGATGTTTGCGTGATTTCTGTCAAGGTGTCCTTGAATGAGAGGATTTAAACCTCGACAGTGTTGCTTGGGCCCAAGCCAAGTCATGTGTCCTCATTGGTCTTGAGGCTTTTCCTGTGAATGCAGCTGTCACTCTCCTCTGCAGAGTATCCTAATGGAATGAGACTTCTCTGTCCAGTCCCTGTCTAAGCCTGTGGATGTGTGGCTGAGGCTATAGGAACCCCCAGCTATTTAGCACCCCTCACTTGGGCCTGATAGTTTTTCATTGCTCCAAGACCAACCCTGCAAAAAAAAACCCCAAAACCCCAACCCTCTAAATTATGAGATTTACAAAATTATGTATTAAGCTAAATACCTTGATTAAAAATATATACATATACTTTAAATTATGTGCAAGGGGATCATTGCTTACTACATTTGAGCCTTCTCTATATGCACAGGCTTCATTGTTGTGGCAATATTGAAAAAGCTACATTCTCCAGTCTTCAGCTGTATCAGTAGAAGCATATTGGTGCACATACAGTTTGCTTCCCTTCCCTTAGGAGAACTGGGATATTAGGATTTACGTTTCCTCAGAGATTTTACAATTGGACTATGGCTGTACCAAATTGCTTGCATTTTTTGCATACTCCTGATGAAAATTGCACTGACATTTGAGTATATTCATTAGGAGGGTCATGAAAATGCAATAGTAATGGCACAAAGAAGTTCTGCTTCTCACAGAACAAATGAAACACATTTTCCCATGGTTTTGTCTATTTATTGCTATCCTATTTATCTTACACACACATTCAGTCCCTTTTGTTTTGATTTCTGATGTAGCTGTTAAGATTCTGGTCATCATGTCCAGTGCTTTGTCAAGGCAAGATGTGTAATTACAGGTGGACTGAGTACAGCCAAGAAGAATGTATCATGGCTGAATTCTGCCTCCTTTTCCATCAATTGTATAACTAATTTAGGTATCTTCCTTTGCTTGTAGTTTTTGAATTCTCTGTCTCTTCCCCTTTAAAATTCTGGGAAGGAGAAAGACACCAGGAAGCATGATATCCTAGAAAGTCATGCCTCACTCTACATGGTGGTTCAAAAACTGCCATAAGTCCTGGCCTTAGAAGGAGACTTCAAAGATCAAATAAATACACAACTTGGGATGTGTTTCCTCAAAGCAAATTGAGACCATCTAAAAGCATTTAGAATGGATGACCCTGTTCTTGCCAATATCTTTGTACCCGATTTTGGCACTTGCTTGACTCCTTGGTGAGTGGATTCAATCTGCTAAATCCTCTGGGCGGAGTGGGACTGCCCATTTGGGCAGCAGTCAGCTCTTAGATTCGTTCTGCTGCATCCTCTACCAGCACCCTTTCCCTCTGATTATCCTGACATGCTTCCTATTCTGTGTCCTTGTCTCCCACTGGCATTGCTTATCAAACCTTCTGGATCTACCTTTATTCAACTGGAATGCAGTTAAATCAACCTTTCCTCACAGAGGTGCTCCACTGGCAGTTTTGTGGACAAAAACAAAAGGTCTGTTTCTTCTGCAGTCACTTTTTTTACTGTGGGAGGCTTCTCTGCTTCCTTGTGCTGTCACCCAGCACTTGGAAGGAATTTCTAGTCTTACTTTTTAGAGCATCTTCACCAGCAAAAGATGTAAATCCATAATTCCTTGCTGCAACTATTAGCATGTATTTTCATGCTGTTAATCCAATTTCTATTTTAGTTGATCATATAGGAGACTTACAAAGTGCAGGATCCTACTATCAATTTTCTTTTGCCATGGGATATTAATTACTGACTGCCCTCTCACATTTCACAGGACCGGTCCGTTGGAGCATTTGGCCATCATAGAATACTTCCAATTTTTGGCTTTTAATAGTAGACCTTTTTGCTCATAGCTGAAACTAGATTTACTGCTAAGTTAAGCAGTTTCTTGAACTTCAGAAAAAAGGGTTGGTTTTGACATTTGACAGTTAAACTCAGAAATTTTACTGCACTTGATAATTCTTTGGCAATTTGTTCCTTTCTGCACATGTCATGATACTTCACTAAATTCAGTATCAACCATCTCAATCTGTAGTTAAGGAAACTATGATACAGACATACAGTTATTTATTTCTTAGCTCTGATTAGAACTTGGATTTTCTGACTGCTTTGTTTCTTCTTTGAATAACTTCCCTTAACCTAGCATCTGAATTTTATTGTTTTGTCTTTTTTTTTTTTTTAACTAGCCTAAACTTATCCTGCAATTCTAAAAACCTATGAAATCCCACAACAGTGCATGCCAATGCTCCTCAGAATTTATGGTATTAATTAAGGTTGCACAAAATATCTTAAAGCAATAATGTGCATGCAGTTACAGGAGATGGACTTTTTAAAGATAAGTGGGAATAACGAACACCTCAAAGTTAGGGTGGTGACCGCTGTTAATGTGTTTCACAGGCAGAAGTTTAACAAGCTCAACTCAGTGGTTCTGGGAAACATCTGTCTCTTTGAATGCAACACAGTTTTAAAATTATTCTTGGAAGAAGAAGGGGCCAGGAGCAGAGGACTCACTACTTTAAAGAAAAGAATTAGGCTTCTAAAGGCACAGCATGCCTTTGAAAAATGGCACATAATACAGCAGGGGAAACTTTGGAGGGAAACAGTGAGGATAGAACAGATCTTGCTCTGTATCAGTCTGAAGTGGAGAGAGGACCTGATTTCAGCTGCATGATGTTCCCCAGGGAGCCATGTCCTTCCAGAGATGAGTGAGTAAATGGGTCCTGGTGGCTGGAAATGATTTGAAGAGCTGTTCCTTGAGAAGGCAATCTCACCGTGATGGCACAGGGGAGCTGAAAAGGGTGGGAGAAAGGGAAGGAAACAGGCCATCACCCAACTTGCTTAAGCAGATGGGGAGACAGCAGCAGCTCCTCCTCCCCTGTGTTGCTGCTCATCAAGGATCTCTGGTGAAGCAGGAAGGGTTTAATTGTTCCTCCTGGCATGGGGAGACCTTCAGTGTATCTTTGGTGTAGAGGAAAGGAGGGGACTCTGATTCTGCTCTGGAGATGATGAAGCTCTTGGTTCATCATTCCTGGGTCTGCTAATCCAGCAGCTAAGCAAAGCAGAGCAATAACCAGTTTTTGGCTCTGGAGTGCTTCCTTCAAGTCTCTCCCTCATAGCACACAGAAGAAAGAGAGCCTGTGAGAAGAAAAAGGATTTACCACAAACTTTGGAGAAGTTTAGACTGAGGTAAGTTCAGGTGGAAGCTTTCAGAGGAAAGGGAAAGTGATTAAGAAGAGAGAGGGAAAACCAAAGGTTAGAGTACTTATGAGATGTCTGTACTGTGAAGGAGAGGGAAACATTGAAAAACAGAAGAAATGGGAGGAAAATAAGTATTCTGAGGGCAGAGGATGATAAAAGTTTGAGGGACCTGATGCTTGTTGAAGAGTAAGTCTGAATAGAAAGTGATCAGATCCTTACAGGGGCAAACAGCAGGAGATTTTTGGAGAAGGAGCATGTCCTTGGGAATGATAAATATGACTTACTTTGCTGTAGTGATTTGCAAGAAGCAACAAGTGGTGCTCTGAAATAGATGTGAATTTAGAAGCTGAAGGAGAAGGACATAATTGCAAAGATTTTGACAAAAATACATTATAAAGATAGGTATTTTAAGAATTGTGAAATAGTAGTTTTCAAGAAAAAAACCCCAGAAGCTGAACGTTTATAGGAGGAAATGATTATGCTCATGATGTATGATGCAGCCCTCAACTGAAAGCCAGACTCATTTGTCTTCAGAAAACTGCCTAACTGTTTGATATTTGGACAAATACTAATTTAACTTTCTAACATGTGGAGGAGATTTGGGGTAATTGTTTTGTTTGTTTGGGAATTTTTGATTTGTTTTTTTTTTGTTTGTTTGTTTGTTGAGTTTTTTACAAAGCACAAGACATCTTTGAAAATAAGGAAAAGATCTTTAGAAGAAATGTTACCTTTGGTGAATCTGTCTGCAATATCTCAGGTGTAAGCCTCTTCACAGAAATTTTGGTTGCTGACTTCTAGCATCCATGAAATAGGGGAGTGTAACAGAAGATCTAAAGGAAAAAGAAGAGTAGAGGCAGGGATTTGATTAAGACTCTGGAGAAGGTGTTGATGAAAACAGAGAACTCATTAATTAGGTACAGATAATATATCTAAAGGGTTGCAGAGGATAGATGGAAGAATGAGGGGTTTTTTGTTTTTTTTTTTTTTTAAGAATGGGCTAATCAAAAAGAAATTGTTTCTTGGACATGTCCTGTGCTGGTAACTACCAGGAAAGCATATGATGGCTTGGGGTGTGAGAAGGTGTGGAGGAAATAAAAGATGCTGTGAGGAGAGAAAATGTCAATTATCAGAACCCAAGTGCTCCAGCTGTATGGGATGGCCTTTCCTGCTTGGACAGGTCATTATTACAGCCTATGATGGTCATTAAAAAGAAACTCTGTGGAAAGAAGTCCTTGCAGAGGTTTCCTTCCTATGGATTTACCATGGGGAGATGTACACTGTGGTGCTGTATTTTCATGTGAAGGAAGCCTGTGAAGCTTGTTGCCTAAAAGAGTCTTTTGTTTCTGCCTTTCTAGAAACAAAGAAAGTTTTTGGTGCTAAAATAAGTGGTGTGATGTACTGTACTTCTAAAGCTGTTAAAAGGCTCTTAACAGCTCTATAAAATACTTGCTGCCTCCTCCTGTGCTTTCAGAAAATTTTACTCCAATATTTATTTCACTGGCTTATACAAAATTTCCTCCCCTTTAAAATGTAAGTTGTTAATTATTTCTGGGTTGTCATGATCAACTCCCCTCCAGCTATTAAAATGTACTTGCATTGTAGTTTTATTATTGCTTGCAAAATATTGGAAAAAATAGTTTTGCTAGACAGTTGAATTTGAAATATACATATTGACTCAGCAATGCAAATGGATCTTTTATGTTAATTTCCTGCAAATATTCAAATGGTGAAGTTTTACAAGAAAAAGCACTCATAAAAGCAAGTCGTTATGAATATTCACTGAAAGTGAATCACTTGAGCCTAATCTTTGAAAGTCATGCTGTGTGGGCTGGTTTACATAGGTCACTTCAGACTATAGCAAAAATTGCAGCATTCAACTAGTCAGCACTGCACAAATTGGAGCTAATATCGGTTTTAAGGGGTTTGCAGAACATGATACAAAAGCAAGCTTAGAATACACTGCAAAATTCTGCATTTTTTCAGAACTCTTTATGAACAGAAGACAAGGCAAAATTGATGAATAAACTAAGTGTCAAGACTTTTCCCACCACTAATGAAAATATTTAAAAGCAATTGTGAAGGTGCAGAACACCCATGGTGTTTTAGGAGAGAAATAGATTTCCTGAAATTCTACCTCAGTCATCCCAAGAATTATGATTCTAGGAAATTATTTTAAATTGTAAATTGTCATTGCATTGTGTAAGTATAAAACACACACATACAACTTTGCATTGTTTGTGCACACTAGCTTTGTACAATTGTAGTTTTGAGTAAGTGTATTCCTGTATTCCCTTCATTCTCTTACTTTTCATCCTACCAGAGGATCACTGTTCCAAAGTTAAACACGTTGAAATTTGGCAATGGTTGTATTAAGCTTGCCTTTTATGCAAAGTTAATTAGCCCCTGGAGTTTTACCATCTTCAATAAGATGTTCCACTGAGCATGTGCAAATAGGTAAGTTTGAGGGCTTATACTTGATTTTAGGAAGATGATTTCTCATATAAAAGTTTGCTTCAGAGCATTCAAAATTTAGACATGTGGCCTTCAAATTTTCTAGTCAAGGCACAGGCTGCTGTGTAACAAACCAGGCTGTATGGTTTCTTTTCCTCAGCAACCTGCCCTGACCTCCTAGAGCCTCTGTGTGCCCTGAGACTCTCTGCTATCAGTGGGTTAAGAAAACAACTACTATGGAAAGGTTTTTTTTGGAAAATGCTGTCTGCCATGGACAGGGTGTTGAATCATTAGGATCAGGAGGCCAGTTATGTCATGATTTTCTGGTGCAGGTCAGATTCTCCAATGACACTGAGGTTGCTTAAGGCACCCCAGGGGCTAATGAAAGCTTTCCTTCCTGATGAAATGAACAATGGTAACTAAAAGCTTGAAGCACTCAAATTATGTCACTTTCCTTGTTCCAAAATTCTAATTCTGTTAAATGGGCATAATGTATCTTTCATGAGAATTCATTGCATCATTAATAACAGCATTTTTTTTTTTTGCCTGGTAGGATTCCCTGTTTTTATAAATGTATGTTAAACAACCTTTAAAACGCTCCTGTGAATAGGGTCTGTATTTCCTGCAAAATCACTCTCAGGTTTTTTTGGTTTGTGGTACAGTTTACATTGCATGTCTGTTCTTGGTTGCAAAGGTCTTTCTCATAGTTTAGCCTCCTGCAGGTAGTGTATTGATTATACTCCTGATGAACAGCAATGTAGTGATTCTTCACCTGGGAAATTGTTGGCCTGCAATGTGGTTTTGCAAGGTTTGTATTGCTGTCTTGTGTATTTGGATGAAATATGCAAAAAGAAAAATGGTCATTTCTGCCTGGTATTTTGCAGAATAGAGGGTGTAATATCAGTCAGGGCCACTCTCCCAAACTGAGCACTATTGAAAGATGCTATAGTCTGTCTGGGAGGTGGTGAGGCTGTCAAGTATTAGCAGAATGTAACAGAAAGTGCATTTTGTGATGAATGTATCCTGACTTTCCTTTTGGACATCTGTTAGACCAGCAAGGATTCTTGGAGCAAGCCTGCTGGCTGCTAGAAAGGGATGGGAGTAAGCAAAACTTGATTTTACTTATTGATTTATTTCTTGATTAATATTTCACAACTGCCAAGAAGTACACACAAGCTGGTCTGGTGTCTTTGACTGCTTGGTAAGCTCCTACCTTTGTTAGGTGCATGTTCCATACTCATACCTGTTCCCGTTCTTTGATGTCCTGAGATGGTAGCTAATATCTAGAATTTCATTACCATATTTTCTGCCCTCCCTCCTGTGTGTTCTCTAAGACCTGATTTGTTCTTGATGTTGAAAAACTCTGGTTGTCGCACTGTCAATGGTCCTGTGGTAGCACGTGGTCTGACTGTATTTATCTAGAAATGCTTTATGGGCTGAGCTCTTGCACTGTGCCTCAGACAAATGTTTTCCCCCCGGCCCTTCTGTGGTAAACAAAGTTCTTTACATTTGAATACTTTAGGGCATGTAATTCTGACAACAGAGCTACGATGCTGAATGACTACCAGAACATGAAAACACTGCAAAATGACTGATAACACTTCAGCAGGAATTACTATTTATCTTTTATGACCTTAGGAAAAGGATCTGTATTAAAGCAGAGATGTTCCAGGAATGGTCAAGGAGCTTGTTTGATATGGGATGAAGGGCTTGTTAAAATGCATTAAGAGTTATGACAGAGGATGATTTCTTAGCAGTTGTATATGCTGCCAAAGAATTTTGTCGTTATGTAGCCAGTAAAAGTCCAAATATGCTAAGGTGACAAGTTACTGGAGGCAATAGCAACAAAACTGTAGGGAAATATACCAGCCAGGTTGCAGCTCATGCAACTTCCACAGTACAGATAAAATTTATAGATGCTTCCTATATCCTCAGGGGACGTATTAATTAGTGCTTCTCTGTCCAGAAACACGCGTAAACAACCCTCTGCAGCTCATGCCCAGCTCACCGACGACACCTTTGCAGCTCTTTTGTGCCCGCTGCGCAGAGCGCTACCAAAGGGAGAAACGGGATGCGGGGAAAACGCGCCTGAGGACGCTCCTCCGCTGCACAGTGTGCCTGCGGAAAACGAGCCCAGCGCGGCGGCCCGGTGCTGTGCAGCGGATCGCCGCTGTCCCGGCGCCGCGCTGCCTCCGGCCCGGGCGCGGCGCTGCCGCTTTAACGCGCGGCGGGGCCCGGGGCGGGGAAGGCCGCGGCGTTGCCGGGCGACGGCGGCGTCGCCGCGGGGAGCGCCGGGCTCCGCTGGCCCCGCTGGCTGCGCGCCGCTCCCGGCCGGGCAATAGCGCTAAATCAGCCCTGCCACCGCTGCCCCGGCCCGGGGCGCTCCGGCGCTGGCGCTCGCTGTTAGAAAAAGCTCCACACGGGACAGATGGGGAACGTGGTTTTAATCAGCTTTGCCGAGCGCTGAGAGGAGCAGCCGGCGTGAGGTGGGCGGCGGGGTAAGCACGGGGGGACGGTAGGAACAGCGCTCCTGGCTCCCCGGGGTGTCCCTCGGGAATGGCGCGGTGCGGGGGTGGCAGCTGCCAGGGAGCCGTGCGAGGCCCAGGTAAGCGCCGGGGGGCTGTAGGCGTGAGGTCCGGCCAACTCGCCCGAAACCCTCAGCAGAGACTTTTAGAGGCCCAAGTTGCGTGTCCCGGTTTGCTGCCGTGTCCCGTATTCCTTGCTGTGACACACAAAGCCAGATAACGCGACAGTTCCGGGATAAACTCCGCTCGGCCATGAGCCTGCGCGCCCTCGAACCGGCCTAATCCCATGGCTTGGCTCGGCCCTAGCCGGCAAGGGTGTGCAGGTGGGCCTGCTGGCTGGAGTCTGGACGAAACATTCAAACCCTTGAAATCACTAGCCGGGCATCACCTCTGTTGCTGCAAAAGAGCAGGTTTCTCCTACGGACTGTGTCTGTTTTCTGTGGTTTGCAGATCCCGGCTGTCACCCACGTGTGGTTCGCTGGCCAGAAGACGTAGATGCCCCTTGTGACTGAGTCCTTGCATGGGCGTTTTGAGGATGAAACGCTACATAAACTCTTAAAGCACAGCACCTGAGGACATTGCTACCGACATGGACATCATTATTTATTTACGTTTGCTTTAATCAGGAGGAGCTTTTTTGTAAACATGAATTGCCGGGCTCTTTCCTTGACATGTCGTTTCTTGTTTCATGCTATTGAAACATTAATCTTAACTTATTATGACTCCTTTGTGTTGGTCAGCTCTCAGGGACATTTCCCTAGGCTTGAAAATGTGGGAGCTTTCAAGAATGTGTCAATCGTGCCAACTCAAGCCACTTGTGGGCTGCCAGACCGAAGTACTTTTTGTCATAGCTCAGTAGCTGTTCAAAGTATTATATCCTGCACTCAGAAGTTTTGTGTTCAGGAATGCCCATATAGGTCGTCACCTTCGTCCTACAAACCACTTCTTTCAGAAGGCCTTGGTACCTGTATCACAGAGGACAAGAGGGACTTGCATCCAGGGTTCTCCAGCAATGCTTCCAGTTTTATTTTTCATAATCACAAGGATTGCTTCTCTACTCCCCGTCTTCCAAGGCTTGGAGCTTCATTTACGTTAACTGTATGGTTGAAACCTGAGCAAGAAGGTGTAATGTAAGTAGTATTGAAGGTGTTTACTTTCCTGGTGCTCTTAAAAAAATTGATCATTGTAGTCACAGTCATTATTAGCAAGCTCTTTAAACTTTTAAAAGGTGTGGTGGGAAACTGTGACGTTTACAGAGCCGTATTTAGGTTGGGGTCTTCCCAGATGTCAAGACAATTGGCTTCAGTTTCATGGCATTGACTCAGATGATAGTCCAATGGCTTTCAGTGTTTGGAACTATTCATACATAATGTGCATGTATTTCTCAAAAAGAGAAATTTGTGTTTCCAATTCACATTCCTTCTAAAAACTGCTAGAAAATTACGTGTTCACAGAGTTGTGCTGTCGCTGCTTTCATGATGGAAAAAAAATTATCTAAGATGTTAGGACTTCTCCAACATAAGTTTGTCTTACAAACAAACACGGAAAGCCACCAAAATGTAGGTTTTGGACATATAAAAAAGAGGTCAGAGTGTTCCTGAAGGATCTGGGGAATGTTGCCTGACTGGCAGACTGCGTTGCTGCTTTAACAAATGATTCCACTGTTTAAACTGCCAGTGAAATTTCACTAGGTGCTCACAAAATAGAAGTGGCTAAACATGTTCCCTCTCCTGTTTGCCTACATGTTGCATTTTCAGGAAATACTGCTGTTAGAAGTGACCTTTCAGCTTGACTGGGCCTTACTATAATGAAAAACCTGCTTTTTGAAAAATGTATCCCAGATCCTGCAAAAACAGTTCAGTCATCTATCACAAAATGCAGAGCCTCCTACTCTTTCATACCTTCATTGTGTAGGTCTCTTTAACATAAAGCACAAAGAGTATAGTTTTTTCCTTTGGACAACATGCCACAAGTGATTTTAGAATGTATTCTTAGAAGGTAGCTAATGATCTGCTTTGTTGAGGTGTTCTTGATACTTATTTTGCATGCTGATGTGAAATTGTCACTTTTCTAAGGGTAACAAAGTAATCAGAAAAAAATAGAAATATGTAAAATCATAATCTAAAATTATAGTATGTTTTATGCAGTGGTAATTACCTTAAAAAACTTGACCTAATAGTAGAATTTGTGGTTATGGAGTGGAAATAAATGATATCTGCAGAGCAAAAGGGACTTCTGTGCTGAAGTTAAATAATTTCAGCTGGTGGTATGTGTAAAGGCATCCCTGGAGCTTTGGCCTGTAGTTTTCTATATAATGGTTGAATCTTGAATGTCAGAGAGTCCATTTCTGGTGTGTTCCCATGCCATGAATTCCTGTCCACACACGTGTGGGCTCATTGGAGTCTCCTTCATCAAAGCACATGCCTAACTTGAAGCAGAAGCATCCTGCTAATTTCCAAGCAAGCTGTTGCAGCAATGTGTTGAGTGAGATCTGTGAAAGTCTTTTGTCAGTGGGATAGGCTTTGATGCGTGGAGCCTAAAACAATGAAATGTTATGTCCTTAGTTTCAAATGATTAAGTGCTGTGAAGAAACCAGACTCTATTGATGACTGATAAGCCATGGACTAGTGCAAAAGATTAGCTTCCAATTGCTGCTGTGTTAATAACTACACAGTGTACATATTCCTGTTCAGCGGGTTTTATAGATCACTTTAAAATTTAAATGTTTTTATTCAATTTTTGTAATAGATCACTTCATTCTTATGCTGTGTGAGATTTGCTGCTATTCAACATGTAGGAAAGACAATGGTAAAGCCCAGTCCTGAAAACTGAAGATGGACAGCAGTTATTCCAGTGGTCAGGATGATATGCCACTGTCCAGGTGCTTTTGTTTCACTGGCACAGAAAGAATTGTGTTAATTTTTCTTTTTTCATAAAAGGAATACTGAACTCCAGTTGTGGTGGAACAGTTGTTGCACATGAATAGCCATTGAAGCTTGACTCAGAAGGCGTCTTACAAAAGAGAATAATTACCAGCAGACTAAGATGCTTTCTCTTTTCTTATATTGCTTTAGTGAGTCCTTCAGGTTGGCAGATGAAGTTTGACTTACTGGATGTCCTACATTTTGAAGTCCCTGGTGGGGAATTGTCCCTGTTACATGTCATTTGTGAGACCTTTTAAACCCCATTATCACAGCAGAGGAGCCTCACAGAAGTGGGATGCATTCTAACAAAATCTCTATTTTCCCACAAAGCATTAGGAAGATCAGCCAGAATGAGCTGCTCATTTTGCCAGAAGAATGATTGAAAGTTTAACAAGGTGTTTTTTTTTACTGGCAAAGTGCTCTTACGTCAAGTACAGCATACGCCTGTGTTTTGGACATGCCATACTAATGTGTTTTTGTGCTGAATTTTATATGGTCTGTCTGTGAGAGTGTGTGCTTAGGAAAGAAGCTTGGAGAGTTGCTGTACAGTATCCCATTACATCCTGTGACATTCAGTTAGGCATGTACCCCATGTAAGAGAATAGCAGGATTTTTGTTAGAAGTTACTGTGCTGGCTGAAATGAGAGAGTGATGTGAGGATCCAAGTCTGAAAGCCCTTTAAAGATTGTACATAAGCAGAGACACCAAGAATTTTCTTCATCAGTTTCATATACCAAGTTTTCTATGTGAATCTAGGAGACAGTACACTTTGACACAGAGAGAAGAGTCAGGTCATGTTACAGATTTATTTGAAGCCCTGATGTTCTTCTAAAATGTTTAGTAGAGATATTTGTAGGCATGCTTTTAAGTCACTGCATATTGGAAATATTGAAGAAAAACAAGAGTGAGAAAGCACTGACATTTGTACTCCAGTCTTTAAATTTTCTTTCCCTTTAGGCAGTAAGTGGGCAGAGTTCTTGCCTCTGAGTTGCATTCTAGCCTCATGCTTCCTCTCTTGCTGTGTGTACTCATCAGTTAATATAATTGCCTTCAGTAAGCCTGTGTGTAGCCTGTATGTAAGCATTAGCTCAATGTAGGAAACTGTATGGTGATAGCCCTTCACAATGGAATAGGATAAGAATATGGGTACAAGCTTTGCATATGTGAGTAACCATTACAGACAGCTTATATCAATGTAGTGTGAACTGGAACAAGTTCAGATGCCCAGAAGATACTGGTGGTGTCAAGAAGTGAACTGAGATCTTTTACAAGCAAAAGGATCAGTAGGAATGGCCTGATTGTGAAGTGGGTAGCACATTGATTTTTTTAAACTTTATTTATCTAAGGGACTAAAACCATATGGTACTACTTATTATCTATTCAGATGTTTTATGTTAGGAATTAGACTGAAAGGGGTATCTGGTTTTGAACCAGTGCAGGTGTTCCCATTTGCTCCAGTTATTGTGTGGGCAGCACCAGTGCAGCCATGTTAGATTCTCTAGAATATTTTTCTCTTTGAAAGCTGACTGAGTGGATTTGTGTATTGGCTTTTTTTTCCCTCCAACCCCACCACTGAGATGTATGTAGTCAGGTATTGGCTCTGTGGGACTGCAGGTTACCAGAAGTTGAAGACTTCACAAAGAATAGTGGCTTCTCTCTGTAATCATGGCTGGAATGGAAAATCAAGCTCAGAGTCAGAAGTAATGCCTCTTACTATTTCACCTATGATAGGACTAGTTTGGATTTTTTCTTTTTTCTTTTTCCTTCCCTATCTTCTCTTTTCCCTCTTGATTTTCCTCTTTTACTAGTAAGTCACAATTCACATTTGTTCTTTCAGTTTTCAAAGTGATGCACATCAAGGTCGCTTCCCTTCTTAAAGTCATGACACCTTTGGGGATAAAAACAATGTGGGGATGTTTGTTTTAGATAAGTAAAATAAACAAAACCCTGGATTATCCAATTATTGTTTATCCAGGAACTGGGTAAATCCAGTTCCTAAATATTTTGCTACTTAGCTGAGCCTTCCTTCACATTTATTATCTAACAAAACTAGCATGTTTACAAGCAAACAAAATATTGAAAAGACCAGTGGACAATTTATTAAGAAATGTGGTTTTAGTAAGGTTGGGAAAACAGAAGTCTTCATTTTGCAAGGTGTTTCATTGACAACATTCCAGCAGGCTAGAATAGTAACAGCAGGAATTAATTTTTCCTTGGAATTAGAGGTGAATTAGTGACTAGTGGCAGTATCAAAGAACAGCCTTTTTGATAGTTTTCTTTTATAAATGCAGAGTAGATGAAGACAACAGTAGGTAAGGGTTTTCTGGTTTCGTTTTTTTTTCTCTGAAATATGGGTAAGTAAATACTAATCTCATACAAATTTTATATGCTTCCGTCTTATGACTTAATGCACTAATTTAGTCTGATGTAACTGTTAAAATATTAGATTTTTCATGGGTCAGTACACTGAGAAATGTGTTTTTCAATCAGCTCAAATGGGAAGCATAGAACTTTATAATTTTTTCTTGTATTTATGATTGCTTTAATAAAATATAAACTTTTTACACAAGTATATGGAGCCTGTGCTTTCTCAGGACTCTTGACATCATGGTTATTGGATTGGCAAAAACATTTCAGCAGTTTGAAATGCAAAATAATTTGCTATGCATGGTATTCTCTGTACCTTATATGACATTATTGTATTTGCTATTGATGTGACTTCTTTGTGGGGAAAAATTTCCTAGTAAGTGTCTGGATATCCTCATTGCCTTGCTCTAGTTTCTTAGGTTAAAGAAAGACACTGCAAAGGGGAGAGTGCAGAGTAAGCTGGTGTTATGGCTGCCTTACCTGTGCAGATTGGGTGGAAAGATGGAAGACTTATTAACAAAGCATGTAATTTGTACTGCTTTTTGTGGTTATATTGCATTTGCCTTGTTAGACTAAGGAAAATTAAAGTGCCTCCACGGGATGTACTAAGTTGCACAGCTTTGTATGAAAAGTGTGGCAGAGACTTGCACACTCACTGTGGTTTCTGTCATGGAACCTTCAAGAGAGGAGGCAAACTGGACTTCTCTTTCACCCCCAAATGAGCTGGGGTTGCCAGCACTGAATAAACAAAGCAAAACACAAAAAACAACCAACCAAAACCCCAACACAACCCAAAACCTTCACAGATTGAGACAGAAAATATCTTTGCTAAAGTTCTTTTACACTTAGTACATCTTGTGACTTTCACTGTCACTGAGCATCTTCTCAAGAGCTGTATTTTTAATGTTTATTTTAATACATCCTGGTTAGCATCACTTTACAGGATAGCACCTTGGCAAGGATGTGTATATGTGTGTGCCTCTGACCTTATGTTGTTTTTCTTGGTTATTTCCAAAGGTGTGTGATAGAAAAGGCTGTTGATGGGCAGACTGTGTTCAAACTCACAATCTCTGAGAAAGAGACCATGTTTTATTATCGCACAGTAAATGGTTTGCAGCCACCAATAAAAGTAATGACACTGGGGAGAATTCTTGTGAAGAAATGGATTCATGTTAGTGTGCAGGTAAGTAAAATAAAAACGATTTAATATTTGTTGAAATACAACGTTTGTGTGAGAGTAATATAACTGTATAATTATAAAAGAATAAATTGGGGGATGTAAATGATAACCCTTGAGTCTCATAGGTAAAGATCTTAATTTGAAAGTGCATTTTGCTAATTTAGGACTGGAAAGAAATGCTGTGCCTGTTCTTCTGAACAAGCAGGCTGTACAAAACCGAAAAATCTCACCTTTAAAAACATGAATGTGTGAGGTGAAGAAAACCTTGTATTAATGTTTTAGATACTTATATGTAACATTACTGATTAGTCTTGGGTCTCAGATTATTTCCTATAGAAGGGAATGCCATTCTCATCTATACACGCTAATGTACTTAAGTTATGGAGTTCTGTTCCATTTAATTTTAAAAACTTCCTGCATAAGTAAAAGTGCACATAAGTAAATGTGTGAGTTTGTGCAAGATCAGTCAAGCTAGTAAGTTACAGAGCTATTACCTCTTATTATAGAAATATGATTCAGAATAGTCAGAGCACAATCCCTGTGTTCTAAAAGTCTTCTGTTGACATAACTTTTTAATAAGTGTACAAATATCCACTGAGGATAAAGCAAAATTGAGTTTGTTAAAATTTAAACTGTATGTACAAAAATCAGTAAACAAACACAGAAGAAATTAAAATTCAGTTATTTGCATGTCTTGTAATTCCCAACAGACACCCTAGTAAATTCTATTTGTGAGCCAAGTTCAACTAATAATTATAGAGCACAATTATCAGGTATTGAAATGTTTATCTTTTCCTTCCTTCATTTTCTTTATCCGTTCTATTAAATTTCATTTGGTCTACAGCACAATCAAGAATAGTTTTGCTGCTTTCTTGAAACTTGCTAAAAGGTATTGACTGTGATTTGGATTTTTAGTGCTGATCTTGTCACTTGTAAGAAGTATCTAAGCTGACGTCTTGATTTTTTTGCAGTTTTCTTTTTTCCAGGATAACAGCATGGTAGTGTGAATAAGATTTTGGCTGTTGGATTAAAAGAGTGACCTTAAGGTAGAACTAATGAACTTTACACTTCAAGCACTCCAAGGGTGCTATATTACTGCTGTTGCTGTCAGCCACATTTTGTACCTCAGGAACTGCTAAAGCCTGGCACAGCCAAGTGAAAGTGAAAGGGCTGGTTAAATACACACACAGATCTTGAACTGCATTACAAAGGAATGTGAAGCACCCTGTGGAATTTGGTCCTTTGTTTCTCTGTAGAAAGACGTTCAATTCATAGCAGGAGTAAAGAAATATAGCTTCTGGACCCTTAAAGAAACTGCAGGCTTAATGCCTTTTCAGAGTTTCTGAGCTCGGGTAGAGCCTTCCTGTGCTTGGTGCTATTGTAGGATGCAACTTGCCATTAAAGATGATAGTGGCTGCAGCCTGATCTGGCTGATCTGGCCAGCTCTTGGCCTGGCCATCAAACTTTAGGCAAAGGTTGGTTGGTTGATTTGTTTGTTTGTTTTTTAGCAGGGGGCCAAAAGCATTTTTTCATTTTTTTTTTCCCATAATGGACAATGACAACATGAGCAAGACCATACAAAAGTATGCAAAGTAACTTCCATCTGGAAGTGTCTGTGTCTCATACACCCAGATGCTAGGCAACAGACACCATGACAAAGGAGTGTGAAGTATTGGTTACAGATGTGAAACTGAATTTAGAAAGAGAAAAAACATGGTGGGATGGCAGATATGTTTGGAATTCAGGTGTAAGAGCATATGCCTATTCAGGAATGATAAAAATGAAAGCTAAATGGTGGAATAGCACCAAATAGTAATTAAATGATAAGAGGGAAGGAAAGAAGAAAGGATAGCACAGACTGAAAATAATTTCTTTGGAATAAAATAATTCTAGGGGAAGAGAAGGCTAGTAAATTAATTCTGCTGAGGTAATCTAGGAATTGAAATCCTTGGGTTTGTATTTAGATATGTAATTTGTTAGAGGGAACTACTGCTAAGAACTGTGTCATTGCAGAGACTTATTTTCCAGGCTGGGAAATTTAAGTTCTGCTAACAGGAGCAAGGCCCGAACATTCCTGTGTGTTCTGCTTGAAGAGTTTCTTCATTGAGCAGTTGCTGAAGCAGAAAGTCTGGGGATACCAGCTTTGTTAAGTAATGAGGGCGTTACAGAGGTGTAGGTCTCAAGAATAATGTTGAGCATTCATAACTAGAGTCAGATGAAACAGAAGAAACAGATGAAACAGTTCTTTGGTTCTCTAGGAACACTTTTGGGTTTCAAAGAGAACAAACACATGCAACTACTTTTATGAAACAAGGTAAACTTTGGGGTCCAGACATGGAATGGAAAAAAAGCCTGGAAGTTTTTTAAAATTGATAAAATAGAATTAAGAGAAATTTTTGTCCTTAAAGGAAAAAAAATATGGTTATGTACTGCCCAGGCTTGTCTGTGTGAATAAGTACCCCTGCAGTTAGAGAGGGCAAAGTGTGTGAGAACTGGGGAATGGGGATGCGGATTCACAGAGAATGCTGTATAGGATAGAAATAAAACTAGAAAGTGGTTGATATTAATTAGACTGTCAAATGGTAAAAAATTCTTACAATTTTTTTTTGTGTAAGAAGGCATGACCTGAGTGCAGTCAGAGTGTGCTTGAGATTAAGGATGATTTGAGTAAGACCCTCAGAATAAAAAAATACCTTGGTTCTGTTTTCAGGAGTCACAGAGCAAAACCAATCAGGGTAGCAGAAATTAATGTATGGAAACAAAAGTGATCATAAAGAGTAGAAACATGAATATGCAAGCTGATTGTGTACATGCTGCTGCAGACAGATGGTCTTTGTCCAAAAATTCTGGAAGAACTGGCACACAAAATCCTTTGTCAAAGAGACATTCTATGCAAATGTCAGTCAGAGATGGAGCTATAATGCTTCTGTTTGGGGAAGGTGTCATGTAGATGCCAGCCAGCAGCCAAGCACCTGGGCCCTCCTCACCCCTACTAGTGGAACAGGGGAGACAACAGAAATAGCAAAAGTGAGAAAAACTCATTAAAGAAAGGGACTGGGAGAGGAGCAAATGATATAAAGGCAATCACTCCCCGCCTCCCACAAGCAGACCACTGCCCAACCAATTTCTTAGCAGCAGGCCATCTTGGAAGTAAAATTCCTATCACCTCACATTTCTTCTTCTACCCTAGTTTTTATTGCTGAGCATGAGGCTATAGAGTAAGGAATATCTTTTTGTCCTAGCTGTCCCCCTGCCCAGTTTCTTGGTCCAGCCCTGGCTTACTGCTGAGGTGGGGTGAGAAGTTCAACTGGGAAAAGAGAAGGGCTTGACATTGGGCAAGCTGTCTTTGGCAACAACTAAAATACTGATGTGTTCTGAATGCTGCTTTACCCCTAGATTTGAAACACCGCATTGGGATGTTGTGAAAAAAAAATTACCTCCACCCCAGCCACAGAGGAAGGAAAAAGGATCTTGGTAATGCAGACCTATGTCTTGACGCAGTGGCGTATGAGGATTTAGAAATGATCTTTGAAAAAATAGATAAAGATGTGGAGCTAAATGAAAAAGGGGATAAAATGCAATGTGGATTTCCTATAGATAGCTCATCACTGTCTAGCCTCTTAGCTTTTTTTTTTTTGATGAGAAAGCTGATTTTCAGGCAAAGTAAATGTGTCAGATTTTGTCTATCTGGAGTTGAGTTTAGCATTGATGTGACAACCTATGAGAAGTTGTAGGGTCAAAGGGAATGCTCATGGGAAGGATTGCAATAGATACTGCTCAGAGGAACTTGCTTATAATCCTGGGGAGGGGGCAGGCACAAAACCAATTGAATTATTTGAGAATTAGTCCTTGGACCAGCCTTGTGTTTTATTTTTGTTAATGATCTTGGCAGAAATATTAAGAATTCCTATCATAGCAGCTGGTAATAGACATAATCAGAAAGGGAACAGAAAGATGTTTTACAGGAAGAATGGCATGACCAAAAAGACTGAGGGAAGTGGCTTGAAATAAAATTGCTATTACAAAATGCAAAGTAGTGAACTTGAAACTCCTCTACAAAATTTTCTACTGTTCTAGTTGTTTTCAGTTGATGAGGATCAAGTCTTTCAGGCTTCTGAAAGTTTTAGGTTCCTACTGTGTGTTTGATCTTGATTTAATGATATTTTTTAAGGATATAGTTTTTGGTATATGTTAGCAAAAACTCTGAAGGTACACACTGGAGTAAAAGATATATATAGCCTTAACTTAAAAGAATCTGATATGAACTGAAGTGAAACCTCAGAAAAATTGGCTTCTTAAAATCTTAACTTCTAAAGAATTAAAAAATTGAGCATAATTAAGGTCAATTGTGTACCATATATCTCTGCAAAGTGAAACCAATATCAGATTTATTACACTTACTAACAGCAGCACCATTGTGTATTTTCTTTTTCAGTTTCACTGTTAAAAGTATTTCACTTTCTGTTTGATACTTTAGAATTTATTTAACCAATTAAGAAGAGTGGAGTTAAAACATGAATTTGCAGATACAGATGAGGCTGCTGAAACAGGAGATTCTTTGAGAACATGTCAGATTGATGTTTTTGTTTCATATTTAGTGTCTGAAATTATAAAAATACTCTTTTTGCTAGCCTTTATTTTGCCTGATCATATCTATGTAACTCTGCCATGTTTTGGCAGACTCTAGCACATTAAAAGCTTTGGAAAGTAAGTTTAAAATCTAAATGCAGAGAGGTAACCGTGACTGAATTACTCTCCTGGGAGGAAAATGCTCTTAGAGTGCCTATTGAAATCAGCATTATCATTTCAATACATGTCAAATATGAGTCATTTCCTAGTTTAGGCAAAATTTCTTTATAAATCTTTAAATCTTCCAGTTCTTTCAAGAAAAGGTTAAAGTACTTATGATTTAATGAGACCGCTTTACATCATAACTGTTTGACTATCAAGAGAAAACTTGTCCTTTCCAATTTGTGAAATCCTTTTATTTTCTGCACAAGTTTTTGAATACTTTACAGTTTATTTTATAAGCAAAGAACCTGAGACTTAAAAGCAGGGAGGCAAACATTTATTCTATACACTCCCTATGTATGTCTCACTAAATACAGGGTGTTCTAAACTGTATGGTCCCTAATTTTAATAAGGACATGAGAAAGCAAGAAAGCATTTTGATTTAACAAACTGCTTTGATCTCCTCTTTGAAGTCATCACTTACTATCTATTAAGAGTAGTTTGTCAGGTCCAAGAAGGGAGTGGAGAGTTTGCATTAATTCTGCATTTTGGAGCTTCTTGTCTATTAATTGCAATTGTGTGTTGAAAATATTTGTGAGGATGCAGTCTATCCATATGGCTGGTGCTCTGCTCCTGCCAGACAGTGGAAATAAAACATGCATTACAGTCTGTCATGTATTTGAGTGTGTGTTTAAAGAACTGTTCACAGACACAATGAGCATGGAGCTGCTTCAGCTACTGTTCTGCTACTCTTGTAGGCCATTCAGGTACTGCTGCTGGACATGCAGCCTCTGTGTTCTTTGATATCAGTAAAACTTCTTTGTTTTTTCCTGCATCCAGAGGTCCTACTATGGTTCTTGCCTTTTCTCCTCGTGTTCTGTGGGTATTAGGATGCTGACTGTGTACATTTGAAAGCTCTGCTGTACCTTCAGCTTCTTGAGAAAGCAGCGTATTTCCAAGATGATTGATTCTACTCACACTGTCTCTTAAACTACTTATTTTCTTGCCTGAGTATGAGTTTGAATATATTTGCAGATTTAAATTTGCAGTCTAACAGCTGCCTCGGAACACAAGGCAAGGAACTTTGCCTGGGCTAAGATTTTAATTTCAGAGAACGCCAAAAATACAGGTTTTGTCAATGCCATCTTGATTCCACTTCTGGAAATTGCAAATGTATTCTGTAATTGCAGTTGCAAATACCACTGAAATCTGCCCAGACTGTTATATATGGTAGGAATGGAATTAAATCTTTGTGTGGCCAGTACTGAGAGGAGGTGGTATTGAATGTTTTACAGAAGCTATGCCTTATTTGTCTATAGAGTTTCAAGATTTGAAAAGCATCAATCTTCAATTTGCTTTGCAAGAAGTTTCTTTCCTTATACAAAAATAAATTGCAGCCAATTAAATTGTATTTTTAATAATGAAAACACTCCATTAAGAATGATTTGCCTTCTTATTTTCCCCCCAGTCTCAGAACTTTCTGTCCTGCAGGTCTCAGGTACTTTTGTGTGCCCTTGAATTGCATGGGGAGAAACTATGAGTTTGGAAGTGTCTCCTTGTGTTTTTTATAGTTGTTGATACACTGAACTAAGAGGAGACTTGCTGGGTGCATCCACATTGTCACTTTTGTGTACAGGAAGAGTTCTTGTTGATCCAGGTTTGCCTTCTGTCTATTTTGAGTCTTGTTTTACTATTGAGATGCTTCCATTTGATTCCTTTTTGGAGAGACCAAGCTTGAAGTTGTACCGTGGATTATCACCATTTAGAGCACACTATTTGCAATGTGGGCAGAAGGTCCTCCAGCAGGTAGTTCTTGGCTGCACAGTGTGTGAGCAGAAAACAGGCAACTGATTGCAGCATCTTTGCTGGTAAAGATGGATTGCAAATACTGAACAATTGTCCTTTCTGCTTTATGCTGTGCAAGTTTTTTTATAAATGTTTTCACAAGGTACTTGAAACTTTTTTTGACGAGTCTAAAAACTTCATGAGTACAGCCAAATAGAAGAGCTTTTGTTTTTGTGGGTTTGTGTTTGTTTTTGGGTTTGGTTGTCTGTTTTGGGTGTTTTATTAATTTATTTTTAGAACTAATTTCTACCTTTGGTTTAGGTTTTTGTAGGTTAAAGACAGACTTAAATCAGTAGTATGATCAAGAAATGGAAGGTGAAACTTTCAGGTTGTTCTTTGTGCAACCTCCATTATTTATGTGTGAACTCTGTCTTACATCTTGCATTAACATCTGTGTGTGCAACAAATGGAGGGTGACATAAATTACATGTATAGATCTTGTACAACACAAAATCCATGTGTGCTGGTGGCAGTTCAGAGGGGGAATCTTGTAAGACTTCACATGTATCATTTTCTCCTGGAAGCAAAGAATATTTCCTGGCTCTGAACAACTGATCGGGTTGTGTAGAAATTAGAAGGATCTGGGATGGGAGAGGGAAAGGAACTCCTCTTGTCCATGTGTTTCATTCTAGTGCCTTGGCTCAGTAATGCTCTAATTTTTGCATCATTTAAGGACTCTGTTTGATAGCTGTCTAGAAAGCCTGTCTTGGAGTATAAAAGAAGAGTACATTAATAGGAATAACTTTGTTTTAGATGTATCATTGACTTATTTTCTGAAAATCAGTGGGTTTTGAAGCTTCTTAAGCTGGACTGTCTTGAATAGTCACTAATTGACCTGTTTTTAGTTTAATAGTCTAATTATTTTTCTTTTAATTTACAAATTGGAATATGTATAATTATAGATAAATATAATTATGAATATATATTATATATAAAAATAGATATAATTTATATCTTGGCAATGGACTCTTGTGGCAATGAGTTCCTCATATGGCATTATGGCTGTATGAAATCGTTCTTTATTTTAAATCTGCTGTCTGCCAACTTCTTTTTTTGCTGATTTTTTTTCCCAGTTTCTTTTCATTTATCATTCTTATGCTTTTTGATATTTTGATTATAGAACTTTATCACATGTTAAAATCATTCATAAGTGAGATTTCTCCTTATATTGAAGCCATTGTGCATTTTGTTCATCCTCAGTGATATTTTCAGAAACTTTTGGGGTTAATGGAGAATGCAAGGGATAAAACTCCACTTGTTATCCCAGACACTTTGCACCACAAATTTCTAAACAATAAATTTCTGTGGGCTTTTAAAAAATTTCTTTCCCAATAAAGAATGTTTCTTTCTTGTTCATTAGTGAGGGACACTCTATAGTAACTCTAAGACCACTTGGAGCAGTGACTGTTCAGAATTTAGTGTTATGTTTACATGGACAAGAATATTTTTCTTGTCTGCTACCTTGTGGTCAACAAGACATTTAGTCTGCTACTTTGCTGCCTGTTCCTTAACAATTTTGAGATCCTTTGTACCTTTGAAGTAAGCTTTGATTTCCATTATCTGCATGTATTCACTCCATCTTTTTTTCACCTCACTAACCACTTTTCAAGCTTGTACAAAAAGTTAGGGAGCAGAGATTGTTGGAGTTAGTGATAAACTACTGTCTGTGTGAAATGTGACCATTTAATCTCTTCCAAGTTTTAAAGTTTGAAACCTTTTTGGAAAGCCATTATGTTATATTGGTCAGTTCTTCTTATCCACATGCATCTTTTCTTCAAAGAATTCAAATTGGATCTTGATTTCCTTCCACAAAAGTCATGTTGCCTTTTCTAGTGTACAGTATTAACCCATGTGCTTTTCCAACCAATTCATCCAGTACAGAAGTACAGACTTGATTTCATGGATTCTCAGAAGAAAGAAGAAATGATCCAAGACTTCTTCATGCATCATGTCTATAACTTTAATTTCTGCATTGTTCTTTTCTTTGTGTAGGGTTAATTGAAAATAGGTCAGAGGGGTTTTTTTTGTTTCTGCTTCTTTTCTGATCTTCCATTGAATTTGAAGGTACTTTTTTTTTTTTTTTTTCCACTGAAAAGGGCTGGAATACCAGGTTCTGTAGTATGTTTTAAGACAGCCACCTCAGCTTCTTGATCAAAATTTGAGCTTTCTTTAAGGCATAGCAACACTTTTTAAGTGATATGGTCTGTGTAATTCCTGACATTCAGGTTGAAACATCTTGGGCTTTAGATTTTAAAGACAGATGTGTTTTGTTTTATATATTTTGTCATAATTTACAGTCTATGTGCATGCTTAGTTAGGACAGTTCTAGTTTAGATACTTGATTTTTCTCCCCCAACTTTTCATTTCTTTCTCACCTTGATACTCAAATAAACTGCCTTTATTTGGATATAGGAGCAGCTGACCCTCCTTTGATTCTATCTGTTCTAGAAAAGGGTTTCGATTTGGAATTGACCTAAATCCCTTCTTCCAAGCTCTGTTTGTGTGCAGAGTCATGCAGCCTTGCTTGTCTGACCCTTTGTGATACTGGCAGCATTTCAAAGATTGGCACTGGCTTTTTATCTTCTGCCTCCTGAATAAAAGCCAAAATATTTTCGTCTCAAACCTCTCTTCTCTCCTTTCAGGTGGTGTTTAGGTGTATCCTTGCTATTGACTGATTGTAGATGGCCCATCTATCTTGTGAGGGTCATCCTTGTTGCACTTCTAAGCAAATCATGATGTGGTACTCAGTGGCAGCATACAATAAACCATCAACATTGCTCCAAATCTGACATTTCAGAACTTTAAACTTCTGTTTCTTTACATTGAAATTCTTACCCTTGAAGATTTATCGTCAGTACTCAGAGGTATGTGCCTTTTTCTTTCCAGCTTGATGACCATGTCTCATGTGACTTGAGTGGTTCTTTAAATCAAGGCTGGTCAAAAGAAAAAGTCTGTTGTCTTTCTGAGCTTCTCTGGTTACTGCTTGCTTGTGCCTTATGTATGTACCTCTTGTCTGTAAGTCATGCACATAACAGGTTGCATTGCCACTCTTCTGCTGGACTTCTGAGTGCATTTAATTATGTTTGAAGGGCCTTTATCCTTTTTCTAAAACTGTGTTTATTGACATCCTTCTCTGTGCTGTTCAGTAATCTTTGTGGCTTTTCTTTGCCTTAACTTGAGGCCTGTGCTCTAAAGTGCTCAAGAGATCACTATGAACTTTATAAGTAGTCTCCCCTGGTCATCTCCTGGCCCATCTCTAGCAAAATGTAGTTGAGGGAGCTGATGCATAAACGATTTCATTTAACTTTTTCCAAAAATAAACTACTGACAATAAGCTACCAAAACACTGTCCTCCAAAGTCCCTTTTGGTCTGAGTGGAATTAACAGCACAGTTTGGATCTCTGCAAAGCTTGGCTGCTAAGATGCTTAGTAACTGTGGAAAAAAGCAGTTATTATAAAAAATGAAAATTGAAGCTTACAGTGAATTGCCATCAAAAAGAGTGTTGGAGAGTTAGAGTACAAAGGAGTGGTTGAATGACCATTTCTAAAGGACTTTGTGATGGATGGAAGAAAGCAGGGCACAGAGGAGGAGGGAAAGGCCTGAAGTAAGGTTGTGGGGAAGAATATTAAAAGAATCAAAGACAGACTTTTGTGGCTCCTTGACCATGAAAAGAAGCTAAGCCCTGAAAGAAGAGATGAGACTTTATTTGCAAAAATCCCTTAACTGGATACATGGAACTTTTTGTGGCAAGGCATTCAGAGGGCAGAAATAATTGCTTTCTTCTTATGTAAATCATCCCCCCAAAAAGACAGAGGAATGGATTTTCAACTTTTCAGTCCCAGCAGACCTGTTCAGTTCTGTTTTGTAGAACCAGTGTATTCTTGCATTAAATTTGGGAATTACTGAGGAGTCATAGTACTGAGAGGTGTAAAATGGTGCAAAATCTTCAGATATAATCAGTTTAAAAGACTAGAATTTAATATGCAGCTGATAGTGTCATAAAAGGTTAATAATTGTACATTAGTAACAGTGCCCCTCATTTGTGCGGGTATCTGCTTATTCTTTGACTAGTGAAGCAGAAGACTTTATTCAGAAGGGACATTTCATTTGACATCCACATCTCATCCCTAATTTACATGATTACAAGTAGTTCGTGAAAATTCTGAATCAGTGGTTTTACTATATTTTAAATGGAGGGGGCAGAGAGAAAATATGCATTGTTAGGAGATTATCTAAAATGTACTTTCTGACCTTTTGCTTCAGTTAATTGTGGCAAGTCTGTGTAACTGTTTTAGCTACTAAAAAGCAGCTTGTTGAATCCTTAATACTTGTCTCCTTTCATGTTACTGTAGTGATCATCGAATGTTGGATCTGATTTCTTCTGTGATTTGGGGAAAATAGAATCATTATGCAGCAAGAAAGCAATTGTTCTTCATGCATTTTCAGATCTGGCGACTAGGATCCTCTCTTTTTTTTTTTTTTCTTTGGAACTCATTTACAGCATAGGTGTCACTTGTTAAAGCTTCCCATGTAAAAAGAATAGAGTTTGGTCAATGGTTAAAATAGTAGTTGTAGCAAAGCTTTTTTCTAATTTCCTTCAGTTTCTAACAGAATCTCTATTTGCAGTTTTGCTCTCTTGGCTTCTCTCTGACACTCCCCTGGCCCGATGTGTTCTGTCCTGAGGAATCAGTAACAGATTGATACAGCTCTACTGACCCTGGCAATAAAGGATATTGGTGCAGTGCTGGTTGGGGTAGAAAGTGGAATAGCTGTAATTAACCATTTTAATACTTCTTCATACTAATTAAATGCTTTCAAACTATGGGTCAACAAAAGATTAGGCGAAAATTGCCAATCTATACTTGGAATGATTACTCTGTGCAAAAGAATTGCTAATCTCCGATTCAATGTTGATTCTAAAGCAGTGTCTACTTTTTAAAATACTGATTCTTTAAAAATATAGTCCATTTCAAAAGCTGTCTCTTTTCACATGGATCTTTCTTTGTCTCCAGCCTTGTTTATTAGATAATTGAATGTGGGTTACACCACTCAGTTTTTAATACAGTACTAAAATTACCCCATATGAAAAATGAACAATTTGTATGTTTCTTATGTTGGATCCTTCTGCTTGCTGTCACTTGCATTTTTGCATCTTGAAGTTTTTGTTAATGAAATAGCTCTTAGTTTTTCTTAAGCTTGTAAACTGCCTTATGGATCAGTCTGTGTTCCAGTTGCTTTTTGATTTTGCTGTTTAGGGTCAAATTTATATTAATAAATGACTTAAACTTGAACAGAGTTAATTGTTTCAGGAGCATTTCAGGGTTCCTTTCCCCTTACACCCTCCCCCCCCTTTTTTTAATTTTAAATTTATGTTGTTCTTCAGGGAATTCAAGCTGAACTAGTGGATCTATGCACGACAAGAAAGACTTGGATTGAAGGAAAACCATTTCCCACTGAGAAGGGATTAACATTGTAGGAGATAGTGAAAAAGAAAAGTAAAGGAGGGCAAAGAGAAAAGCTAAATATCTTTTATACAAATGCTAGGAGCATATGTAATAAGACTGCTGAATGGGAGTGACATGTTTTCAAGGATAAGAAAGATATTATTGGAATAAGACAGACAACCAGGAAAATGAAGGGGGATTTAAAATGCCAAGATACACAGTTTCAGTGAAGGGAGAGCTAATATTAAGCTGAAAGAGATGTAACAATATTGCTGAGGGATAATACTCTATCAGCAGTAGGAAACACTCCTGTTCTCACCCCCTCAATTTTAATTTTTTTTGTTTAACTACATTTTTTAAAAACTAAGTTTAGAGGTTTGCATGCAAGCTAAGGACAGTTTAGTGTAGTTGTGATTCTTGGCTGTTGTACCAGACTTGCTGGTGGTCAGAAAAAAAGCCCTGGCCATAAAAGTATTTAAGACAGGCAATGGTCCCTAAGAAAACCAGAACTTTGATTTGAAGAGTGCTGGTGTACTGAAGAGAGGACAGTAAGGAGAGAGATTGTTAGAGATCAGTTATGATATGAACTGTATTAAAACTACAAATGAGAGCATGTTTCTGCTGTTGCTGTAAGATTGCTCTTTATGCTGTTAATGAAGCAGTGGAGAATACTGTCACAGTTATGGAAAAGTTTTAACTGTCAATCTGTATGTGGAGACAAGAAGCAAAATCAAATGATCAAAAATCATGAAATTTGAAATGGTTGTGGGGTGGGGGTTTGGGCTAGATGGAGAAGCAGCCCTAAAGTTATTGATTTTAGCAAAGCGAACTTTGAAGGAAAGTAAAATGCTCCTGGGGTTTTTGCCTGCAATCCTGTGATGAATGGGAAATCCACTCCACACAAGTAGAGAGTACATAGTGTATAAAACACGTAGAGAGGTTGCAATTAAAATTCATCCCAGTTAAGTCAAGAAAAGGAAAGGCCGATATGGGCCTGAGGCAAAAGAAGGAAAGGCAAAGAGACAACTTGCCCCTCCCGACCTTATGCTTTTTCCTTCCCCTTCGCTGTTCTTTACCATTTCTTCTGCTGTCCCTTTATCTTCTCCAGCCCTTCTGTTTTAAGATAGTTCTGTCACTGTAGTCCCCTGATGAGGTTTCTTCCTCAAGTCTCTTGTTTTTTTTCACACTGCATTTCTCAGAGTGTGGGCATAACTGTTCAGAGTGCTCATAACGTGGGCAGGAGTCTTTCTCCCCTCTTCTCCACAAAATCACACTATGCATCCCCTTAAACATGATTGCAAGCTGCATATAGTAGACATTTTTTTTCTTTCCTAACTTCTTTTATCTGTTTGTGAATCTGGGATGATTTCAATTCACTGTGTAGCAAGGGAAGCCCGAGCTGGGAAGGGCAAGCATGGGAGAATATAACAACTGGTATAGATGGTGTGGAAATATGAAAATCTTTAGAAAAAGACACTGTGTTGTGCTGGCAGGATTTCTCTGAGAGACGAGAGTGAAACAAACACAAACGTAGTTGCAAGTGGTATTCCTTTCTTTTGTGTAAAGTTAGGACACAAATTATGTCTGCTTTTGGGATCCTCTGTGCGAGTTGCTTTATTGTTCAATCTCCCACATACATGCATTATCAGACATTTGTTTCAAAGAACAAATGTGAGGAAGAAAGTATATTTAACTTATTCGAGGTCTGAATCTGGGCAGGTGTAAAAGGACATTGCTGAAGCTGAAGGCAATTTGTAGTAGCTGAAGATCTGCCCCTTAACTAATGCAAACAGTTTGAACAAATTTTGATCTCGCATTTTATTTTTAAAAGGTGAACAAAGATTATAATGGCAGAAGCACATTTTGGGGAGAGATTTAATGGGACATTAGTGGGAGATTAAATGGTCTATTTCTGTCAATCTGTACTCTCTCTCTTTTCTTTTTTAAGTTGCAGTGATTTGTTAACTGTAGGAATTGGCAACAGGCAGAGAGGATGACCATGTGGTCTTATAGCATTCAGCTGACGCCCTGTTTCTGAACATGGTATGAGGGATCATAAAGTTTACTTCCATGTGTATTGTGATGATAGTTGCATCTATATTTAAAGCTTTCTGTCACTGAAGCACTCTTGGTGTTGTCAGATGTCTATTGGACTGGATGAGCAGCAACTTCTTGCAATTGAATGTCAATAAGACCAAAGCAATTTTGGTTGATTCATAGCACCAGCTTAAGCATATTCACTTGCACAGATTACATTTGACAGATAGTTACCTTCAGCTGAACTCTGTGGTTAGAATCCTTGGTATATTCTTGACAGTGAGCTTAGAGCTGATGCCTTATGTTTATTTCATATCCTGTTTTTGCCTTCCTAATACTGCATGTGTATGTCTACATTTAAATAAACTTACAGCTGAAGTACTAGTCACTCCACTTGTTATCTCTGGACAGAATGTTGTGATGAGTCAATTTTGGTATTTAAGAAATGGTGTTTTTTTCCCATTTAGACAGTTTTAATTTCAAAAGCTATCTAATGAAAGATTTTATTTTATCGGGAACTTCTGGAAAAGTGTCTGTCAAAGTCTAACAAGAAGAGGATAAGAAAAAGAAGAGGTAGAGGATATGTGAAAAGATGAAAAAGCATTATTCTCTTTGGAATGTTTTTCTGGTATTCTATCAGTTTTCTGGCTGCAGGGAAATATAGTCAGCACAGGTGTTCTTACCCTATTATGTTAGTGAAACTTAAAATTGTCTGGATTCTGCAACAAAATTGTGCACACTGTCATCAAATACTGATGTGTGTTAGCATTCCCTATAAATTTTCCAAAGAAAGGCATCTTTCCTTGTAATTTCTCATAACAGTTCTAAAATAGTCTGGGTTAAAATAGTTTCAATCCTTGATTCAGTTAGTTGATCCTGTTTATGGTGAACTTGCTTGCATTGAAACTTCATTTGGAACATACTGAAGAATCAAAGTTTTGAATTATTTCAAACCATTTCTCTGTGTGGGTTCTTAGTCAGCTTAAGGCACCATCCTGATTTTGAAGTAAAAATCAGTGATTTAACACCAAATGCCTTGTACATATATTGTTTCCACTCACAAATTCAGTTTCTGTTCTTAAAAGCAAGGGTGATTTTCCTATAGAGCTTAAGGAGGTTCTGAATGGGAGATTTTTTAAATTCCGCCTTTCAGTGAATAATAGGATTGCAGCATCCTTGAGTTTTGATATGAATCAACCCAAAATAAAATACTTAAAATAAAATGTTTCTAGTTGCATATTTCAGGTAGACTGATGTGTTCTGGTGAGAGGACAGAATTGACTCTGTAGTTTTGGCAAGAGTTAGATAATGAATCACGTCCTAGAACTATATTGGCAGGTCTTCCTTCTAAAAATGACAGAGTGGTTAGAAGTGAAGGAATTTCCCCTAACCATGGATGGTAACTTAAGCACCTTCTTTTTGAAAATCATCATAATAAAGTCCCAGGCCATGTTGTTACTTATGTTAGTGGTGGCAATGAAAAGCTTTGAGCCCTCTTTGTTTCCTTCCTGTAAAATGCTGTTTGTCCTGAGAACTAAATATGTGCGAAAAACATCACATTGAAACCTCCATAGTAGCCAGGGTTGCACCTTGCCTCTGTCACCTTCTGTTCTTTTCCTTCAGACTTGCAGCTAAGTTGCTTCCAAGGTCTGAAGTACAGAGGCGTGAATTTGGGTTTGCCTGGGGACATGGAGTTCTTACAGCTCAAAAACTATGTTTTTGCCATGTGAAGCTAGTATAGTATTTGAATGTGGAAGGAGAGGAATTTAGAAATGTGAGTAAATAATTTAATAAGAGCAGATAAAATTGATTTTATTTTGTTTATAGCTTTTGCATTTGCTATTGGGCGAACCAACTAAAAATGGACTGAAGATTTGAAATTGTGACAGGATTGTAGCTGGAGCAGCACAAGCTTCACTGGCAAACTCATCAGGCAGTTCTTTTGCTGGTGCAGAAGGTGCCATTTGTCTGTCAAGTGTTATGCAGATAAATTGTCTGAGCTGGGTTGTCCTCTTGGATATTATTCTTTAGTTTCCACAGCCCTCCCTCCCCCAAACCCCTTGTCCCTATTAACATGGTTATTAGTGTCTTTGCTGGTCTGTTTGAGAACAAGTTCATAGACAAATTCCTCCTGACATATCCTTGTTCTCATATGTTTGCTACATAAATTCATTATCTCTTGCCAAGCTTTAGATCTGCCAAGTTCCCTCTGTTGTCTCAATTTTCATTCCAGATAAAAAAAAAAATTAAATGCAAAGCACAAAACACTAAAAATGAACTATTTTTATTGTAAAGGTTGTAAGCTTTATCTCTGAGAGAGGGAAAAATAAAAAAAAAGACCACAGGAGACTTTGACGTATGTAAAACATCTGCCCAAACATCTCTAGCAATAACGCCATCACAGTGATAGTTCTTATTCTTGACTTATCCATTCAGCTAAGGTTTTAAATTTGGGTTAGGCTTCATTTTGTACTTTGTAAGGATGGCTAAGCCATATGGGACTGTAGAAGCAGGCTCTGTACTAGTGCTGGTGAGTAATGTGTGGAGTAGAAGATGGCTAAGAGTGATGTGGTATCCTGACTCATCTGCAGAGGTTAAACTGTGGGAACCTCTTTAGTTTTTGAAGCAGTCATAAGGTGGGTGATAGATTACCTGCAGGGTTGGGAAGAGTAGAGGAGTTTTGGGGTCTTGGGGTCATAGAACCATAGAATATCCTGAGTTGGACCAGACCCACACAGATCATAGAAGTCCAACTCTTGGCCCTGCATAGCACCAGCCCCAAGAGTGCCTGCGAGCATTGCCCAAACACTTCTTGAGCTCTGTCAGGCTTGGCCTGTGACCACTTCCCTGGGCATCCTGTTCCAGAGCCCACCCACCCTCTGGGTGATGAACCTTGTCTGTGTCTGGCCTTCGTCTCCCCTGACACAGCTTCATGCCATTCTCTTGGGCCCTATCTCTGATCACCAGAGAAGAGATCAGTGCCTGCCCCTCTCCTTTCCAGGTTAACCTGATTTGTTCCCTGTTTGTATTAGTGTTTGAGAAAAATAATACTTGGGGGCAAGAATCTGGTCCCACCTGTATTCACTGCATTTATCACATTGTTTGGGGTTTTTGTTGCTGTTGTTTTTTTCTTTTTTGTTTGGTTATTCTTTTTAAAGCTAAATGTAAATATAGTAGACAAAAAAGAGGAAGTAAAAATTAGTCGAATAATGCAAAATGAGAATAAGACAAAAATGAGGGCTAGGGAAGGTTCCTTTAAAATGAATGTTCAAGGTATGTAAATTCTGCAATTTATTCAGTGAGGAAAGGTGTTGAATTGTGGCAGAAAGTTGTCTGCTGTTTCTGATTCATCAATTTAGGGATGCATAGGTGCTCAGATTAATAAAAAAATATATGAAATGCTACAATAAGGTTTTTGGTCACTAGCTCTGCTTAAATGACAGCTGAAAGTAAGCCTGGATTCATGCTAGTGGTTTCATCCTGGTTTTTCCCCCAAAATTCTTTTGCTTAGTCCATATCACTGATCTTTCCTCTTTACAGAAAAATCATTTATGAAATATTAAAGCTGTGTGGAAGCCTTTGTAATTGCAGCTTCAGCAGGATTTGCAATTATGCAAGAAAATACTGAAATACATACCTGTGTGCATCTCCTCTCTTTGATATGCAAAAGCCCTTTACTCTTGCTTTATTAGCTGTTACATTTCTGTTTCTCACCTGCTTTTGCAGAGGAAATACATGAACCCACATGTCCCCCAGTGGTAAATATGCTGTAGATCTTTATATGGGCAGGCAAAAGGAGCATATTGAGACAGGTTGAAGGTGAAAAAGATTTTTATGCTCAAGTTTCTGATTACACCATTATAGTAGCATCACTAATTCCCCTCCTTCCACCTATTGTCTTCTTTCCTCTGTTGTCATCAGTGGCCACTGTTGATTTGTTGACTCTATTAAAGTATTCAAGGAAGCCACAGGCCTGTCATTTTGGTCATAACCTTAATCTGTTTTCTCACCTTGGGAGAAAATGTGTTAATACACTGTCTGTTTCTATAGAATGGACTCATTGAGAAAGTTCCTGACACAAATCTGCAATACATTCAGAAGGAAAAAAAGGTTTTCTGAATCTTGATTAGTTTAACAGATAGCAAGCCATATTTAGCTGGAAATTTTTATAAGAACCACACCAAATTAAGTAACAGTAAGCGATTGTAATGGTACGTTGTGTAGTAATTTTTGAGCTGGGTGAGTTGCAGCTCCTCCTCATTTCTCATAATCTCTGATTCCTTGTTATTTCTGAATGATTAAGCAAATCATTTATGCTAACTTCTGCTTTAATGTACATCTCTGTAAAGCCTGTGTAACTTTATTGATTCTGGAGTTGCTTTAGTTTTTAATACAAGTAAAGGGAGGGGTCATTCCTGCTAGCTTGCTGATTTGGAAAATAAATTGAGCTTCCCCCCCACCTCCCCATTTTTTTCTGCCTTACAGATAAATGGTATAGCTACCTAACTGCTTCTCATAAAACATTTTTAAATTCTTCATATTGTGTATCATCTTCTTTATAATAGTTGTTTCTAGTTCTGAGTAACTGCCTGCTGTGCAAATAGGGCGTATTTTAAGGAAAATGAAAACAGACTTGCGTTTTCTTACAGCTTATTTTCTGTTCTCTTATTTGGGGAGTATTTGGGTATTTTTCTTGTATTTGAGAAACTGACATTGCGTTTTAGTTTGTATTAAGTTTTTAAATTCAACTTGCATTTGCAAACTAGCTAAATTTGCATCTTTAACTTAAAAATTTGCTTTAAAAATTTTTAGTATACAGATAAATGGTTTTTTGAATAATCTTGTTCATGTCAGTTATATATTGTATATCCCTGAACTGCTCCTTTTTAATCTTATTTGAAAACAGTGGTGTCCATTACATGTACTGGAATGTAGTAATTTCCTAGTATTGAGAGATGTGTTTTTGGTCCTTGTTTTATCTGTGTCGGTCAGTCCTGCCCCTCCATCTGAGACTTTGTGTGATGGTCTGAATAGCTGTAAGAGCTGAAGTTGCAGTTGAAGTGGTTGCCATCACTAAGTTGGCTGGAAAACTAAGTAGGCCAAGGTTGGTATCATTTGGCTTAAATGACTGGAAAAGATTTTTTTTTCTATTCCTTTCATTTTTGGTGCCAGAGTTCCCTCTGTTGTGGAACTCCTCATTTATGGCCTGCAAATCTGGGAAGCAATCCTTCTGTTCTAATAATCTGTCTTGCCAGACATTTTGATCTAGTTATTAAAACAAAAGATGATGAAAGGAAATGTTAGGATTAAAATGTATTTTATGGTTGCTAGAAGCTCTTATTAGTAAGGGTAAAAAGAATGTATATTCAACCAGTGGAGAAGATTAATGTTGTCTTGAAATAACTCCCTATAATTTATCTGTAATATTTTAATAAATCTTTCCCATGCCAATAAATATTGGAATAGGAAAGATAACATAAAGGATAAGGTTGTACTAACTGGAAAACAGGTGTCTTTGAAGCCTATACTAATTACAAATGAAAATATTTGGGAATGAGGCTACTGCCTCTGTTGGTTGTGTGTCATTTAGTGCTGTAAAGGCTTTGATCTCTGGTTAGTGATCTTTAGCTCTGCTGTGATACATTTAAGGATTCTTAGGGATTTTTTTTTAATCAACTATAAAGAATTCTTTTCTATGTCTCTCCTTCCTATCTTATTTATTAGAAATCATTTTCCATGAGGTATTTGGGTGGTATTAATATTAGGACCAAGTTGTGATGGAAAAATCTTACTAATGCAAAAAGATCATAGTGTTCACTGAAAAAAGGTTCCATTAACTTCATTTATTTTGGCTGAAATGGTGCAATTCAATTCGACAAGGAAGAAACTAAAATTGTCTCAGTTGCCTTTATATATATGTAAGAGGACATTTTGATGACAGGATGATTAATGCGTGTGAAGAAAAAGCATATGTTGCTTAAGTGGGCCAGCTATCACACATGTACATTGCAAGGTAATAAATGTGGGTGTTATTATGTGACAGCCAAAACTTTGTAGATTGTAGTCTCAGAACTCCCCCAAACTGGCTTTGGCTTCAAAAGGGTCATTGTAGTTCAAAAAAGTGGAGTCAGTATAACTGTGTCTTCTACTTGGTATCAAAATGTCTTCTGCCTCTGTTTTGATAATGAGGAATATTAAGCTTTTTTCTGTTTTTTGAAAAAAACATACTGTTAATTTTTATTGTACTAATACATATTTTTACTCTACCTGTTATACTCTTTACTTGTAACTGTTGGACTGTTTTTTTATTTATATGTTGGTATACCAATATGCATTATACCTATAAATATCAGTACAATACAAGGCTTATATAAAAAAAGAGAAAGAAAGAACCCATGGTATTCTTCAGTCAAGGAGCTTCTGCTTTTTGCCATAGTCCCTTAACCAGTGCAACTGCTCTGGAGTATTTGGTTGTGATGTTTCTTTTTTGCCACACAGATTACTGCAACGTAGTGGAAGTTAGGAGTTCTGTTAGCACTTTATATGTGAAAATACTGGCTTTTGTTTGAATGACAGTTCTGCCTGATCCAAGTGGCAAAATTGATGTTAAAGTTCATTGTTGTGTTTTTGTGGGTAGGATCTGAAGAGCACAGATCTTTAGGTAAGAAAATAAAATTATAATAAATTTCCTGTACCTGTCTCATTAGCAATAACATGGGCACAATCCTGTGCTACATGTTATCTGGAATGACCCTTTCTTGAACAGGGAGGTTGTACCACATGATCCACTGTGGTCCCTTCCAACCTTACCCAATCTGTGATTTTGTGATTCTGCAGTACTGTGACCCATATGGCAGGGAAGCTTTCCTTGCTAGGAAGTGGTTTTATTTGGTATTGCTGTCTCTGATGCACAATTTGTTTGTGCTAGAGAACTATAAGCTTAACTTGGGATGCACTGAAGGAATTTGCCTGTCAGCTCTTTTGGCCCTGTACCTCTCATCTTTGAAACTCTTCCAGGTCATACCAAGAGTGCTATTAGAGGAAAGAGTATTGATATCTTTCACCACCTCAGTTCACCATCAAATGGATTTTCCATTGCTTGGAGTTGGTATTAGGTTCTATGTTGGCAGATGCTGATGTAGTTTCAGAGCAAATGGATCTTAGTAACTAATCCTTGCCACCTCCTTGAGAGGTGATTTGCTGTATCTGACAGATGGGAAAGCACAGGACTGAGAGGTGGTTGCAGAGCTGGGATTAGAGTGCTGATGTCCCAGGCTTCTGGTCCTGTGCTCTGCACAACCACAAAGCCAACCTTTCCTACCCATCTCTTGTTACTCTCTTGGGAAAATTCATATTGAACGTTATTAGTAAGGACAACAATAATCCTGTTGTCCTAGTCTGGAGAGAAAGTCTTCTTTTAGTTCTGTGCTATTGTATGGAATTTAATGCTAATGGTCAGGAGACCTTAAATAACTACATCAAACAGCCCAATTGGTGCCAGCCTTTTCTTATTTAGCGTAGTCTAAACTGACACCAAACTTTGAGACCTCCTCTCCTCCCACTGTGGAGAGCCACTGGGATTTTTTATACCACACATGGTTTCCCTCCTACATTTTCCTCCCATGTCAGATATTCATACCCCCTTTAATAACCAGCAGGGGGATCATTACATTGAGCTACTGCCAAATGCATAATGACTGCTGCCTTTGCCTTACACAGTCACTGCACTACTGATATCCAATTCAGCATTGTAAAGTGCTTAGGGCTACCTTGGGGATGTGCTATATTAAACCCAACTATTCTAAATCCTATTTAATACAAAGAGATTGGTGGTGGGGGAGGGGGGAGGGAGATTTAAAATTGTCATTAGTCACCTATTTTCAACAAGTAAAAATACCTGGTCACTTAGGGCCCAATTCTGTCACTCTTAAGTCATGAATGAACCCCGTGATTTTAGTATGGGGTGCATGGAGGTGAACACTGTGCTTGCCACAGGGGGAGGCAGAATTAGGTCCTATAAAGCTGTGCCCGAGACAGTAAGTTTTCAAGAAGCTGATGGGGGTGAGCGTGCCCATTTCTGAACTCCCCTCAGAAATGTTTTACAGCGGAAACAGGAAAGCGGAAACATGCTTCATATCTGACTAAAAATAAAGGTACTCTTAAACTTGTAAAAGGCAACATTTTTATTTGAATGATATGACAGAGCTGCCACAGGAGTGTTACCTGCTATAAAGAAAGCTTAAGAATTATTACCTTTATTAGACCAGTGACACTGAGCTTTAGCCATACATTTCTAACTTCTGTCCCTCTACAGAGACAATTTTCTTTTCTTAAATAAACTGTCATGCTAGTGTTAATATATTGTTGGCTCCCTCATACTCTGAGAATACTGCTGATATAAAACATGTATATGTTAGATTGGTAATAGTATCTTTAGTGTAGCTGACTAGAACAAATGTGTTTCCCTCATGGCTGTGCTAATGTGATAAAGGAAAATTGGCTGTTCATCAGCTTTTGGCTGGGTAAAGACAGTAGAGATGGAACCACATTCTTTTTTATGCATTAATACCACTGAGAACTTTTCACTAGTTATATTTCATGTGCAGGCATGTTGTGCAAAGATGTTGTAAAACATGAGATAATGCTACAAATAACAAAGTAGAAAAGCCTGTATCTTTTATGATGATAACAGTCAAACACCAAATGACAGTAACAGGCTGTAAAAAATGTGATGCAGAAAAAAATGCAATGTAACCACAATATATACGTATGCTTAGGCCCTTGCAAATAGGGCATCAAATGTTTAGAGGGCTTTGTATTAAAATTAAATAAAGAAATTGTTGTATTTAGGTCATTGATATGTCAACACAAAAGATAATTTAAAATGGAGAGATGTATTTTGAGCGGTGAAACTCATAAGCAATAACTTTTTGAACAAATCTCAAGGCTTAGTAATTATGATAATAGCCTTCAAATTTCCATCAGTGGAAGGGCAATAAATATTCCTGTCTAAATTTGGGAAATATTGACTGAATCTGGAAATGGCAATAAAGCTCAGCATACATGTTTATGTTTGAAAGTACAGTTTAAGGAGGAAAAATTCATTTGTACAATCTCCTGTGAAGCCAAAAGAAAAAAGGCCAAACAAACCCTTCCATCTTATTTCATGTTTTCTTTCTTAAAATGCTGATAGGCTCATGTTGCTCAAGGCACAGATGCTGATCATCTGAGCTCAGATTTATAGATAATTGTGTCCATTTATCTTGGTCTGAAATTTGAAAGATTTTATTGTCAGAGTAGTATTGTGTGTGCTTATATTGTGGTTTTCAAGCTGGTATTTTGTTAACTGGTAAATAAGTTCTGTCTTTCCTTTTTTTGTAACAAATTATTCTGGCTTGTAAACCTTCTGTGTCCTCACATAGGTATTGTTCTTATGGAAGCAGTAATTCCAGGTTTATTTTCTTTTGATTGGCGTGAGTGCTAAAGCACTCTAGTTTTATTTGCCTTGATAGACATGATTCACCAGGCATCTGTACCTGCAAAGTTAAAATAATGCTCTGTTAATTGGCAGCAGCAAAATGGTGTTTCAAAAGTTTAAAGCTATCAAGTTGTCATGTGAAAAATACTTTATGCAAGCTAAACATTGCTAAAACCCAAGTAATTTAAATTTTTTTTGAAAATAAACTTTCTGAAATAAAAATTTTCAATAAGTCCAACTTAGTTTCTATAATTAATTTCATTAATGGGAACCTGACTATAGCCATAATACTTCTGGTTTTCATTTTGTGTGAGCCTGGTTTTTTAAATGAGAGTACTGAATTTCATATAATGTAAGGCTGAAAGGCACTCCCATATTATTAAACTTTTTCTAATTTTGGGTAACCTAAATCTAAGCATTGCTAATGCAAAAAAAACCCCAACTTTGTCAAAGCTCAGCATCTTGTGACTTTGTGGAGCTGGGAGAATGCCATAAAGGATTTCTATGAACGTTAGCTCAGATTTAAAATGAATTGGCAGGAAAGGGAGGACTTGCAGAAAACAGTACCCTGGGGTGCTGGCTGAGTGCATATTCCTAGCCAAGGGTTCCCTGGATGAAAGGGAATTACCCGGTGGGTGTAAAGCAGATGTAGGCAGTTCCTATACCGTTCCCTTCAGCCCTTGTAGAAGGAGCATGCTTGGGTTAGGGAGGCATTTTGGGGGCTGTTGGAGGCCTGTGTTTGATTATCCTGAGCATGGTGTGCAGCCCCTTGAGGCCTGTTTGAAGTGATGTATGAGAAGAGCTGTGACAGCTGTAACATGTGCCCATGGCCCAAAGTGGTGATGGAGCTGTAACCAGCCTTGTACCTTGTGAAACACACCCACTCTCCTTTTCCTTTCTTCCCCTCCATCTCCACCAGATCCTTGTGCTGTAGTTCCTTCTTTGATTTTACCCCTGTAGAAATTTTATACTCTCTGCATCTGAGTGGTGATATGTTAATGAAAAAGAGGTAACTGCTTTCAGTAGGCACCAAAAATAAAGACAGGGAACAAATGGCCTGAGGTAATGTTATCAGTTAATCAGTGATAGACAAAAAAATGTAGAGAAATCAAAATGATTGCATGATAAAGCATGTGTTTGCCCCTTTACGTTGATTCTATAGGTGCATCACAGCCGAATTAGTTTCTTCTTGAATGGTTGGGAAGATGATAACACAGCTTTTGATTCAAGGACTCTTATGGGAACAGTTGCAGATACTGATGCTGATGGTACTCTGCAAATTGGACAAAGCTTCACAGGTAAACCTTGTAGTACTTTAGTGGAATGCACTGGAATAGTCAAAATATACATGATGTGGTTAAAAGAAGTGTGAGTAATTTAAGTTATCTATATGGTGAGAAGTAATACATTACTGCAGAAGAAAATTCCTATTTTTCAATTATCTTTCTCAAAAGATTGGCTTGAAGATAGAATAAATTTTGGTCATCTCCCAACATCTATGGATAGGAATAGATTGATGTTTGGTAGATGATCATAATTTATATGATAGATTTTCCTGAATTCTCTAAAACATGTATGTAAAGTGACTTATTCCACTAATTTCTGCCTGTAGTTTTTCAGGGTAAATATAGGGAATATATATTCTGTTTCAGAATGGAAATTTGCATGGCCACTAGACTACTCTCTCTGCAGAGTCAGGAAGAGAGCTGAAGGTTTCTGGCTGTCTGTGTTCTTCAGTTTTATCAATACTCATGTAAACCATGGCAGAATGAGAATCTTTCAGCCTCTAGTAATGCCTGAAAGTTTTACTCTTCATCTACATCTAGAGTTTTATATGTTCTATATCATGACATGATCATTGAAGAACAGTGGGGGACGTTTGGTTACTTTTCACTAATTCTTGGCTCTGCAGGTGTAAGAACACTAACTATTGCTCTCCAGAAACATGCACAATTTGAAGTTAACTTCTAAAAATATGTCACATAAACAGTTTTATTGTGGCTTTGGGCAAGAAAGTAGTCTATGTCCCATTTCTTAAAGCTTGTATTTGGAAATGTATTTTGTTGTGGTTTTGATTCTGAATTCTGGATAGCTAATAATCATGTAAAAGAAAGGAATATTTTAAAATGCTTTTTATCTTTATTGTATAAATTGATAGGTACAGTTGTACTTACTGTATCTCTTCTCTAATTAGAGGTGGCACATGGACTGGCTCATTACTTCTGTCTAATGAGCCGGTCCCTGTGCCACCTCTCTAATCAGAAAAGAGATAGGTACAAAATGTTCTTATAAAGTTATTATAAATCATTCTTTTTTATCAAAAAAATTAAGTCACTGCCCTCTATAGTTTTGTCCAGGCCCAAGATGGTTTCATTCAGGAGGGGTAATTGTGCAAGAGAGATTTCTGAGTGCTGAATTAAAGGTGCTCTCATGCAGTGCAAAGCTGCCTTCTGCTCAATGGATTATTTATAGTATATTTCCTTAGGTTTAGAGCAATTTGTTGGAAGAATGCAAGATTTTCGATTTTACTCAGTGGCGCTTACAAACAGGTAAAGAACTTTTACTTTTGTAGCAAAATAAGAGAGTGGTGAGAAAGAAGTGTAGATAACAATATGCTTATTTCCCAAAGTGTAGTGCTTTTCAGATGTTTCCTTTAGATAATTGCTTGTGACGATGTAGTTCCCTGAGCCTCATTTCAAAGATTACCTTTAATCTAAAAAATCTTGAGTTAAAATAAATTCAACAACTGAGTGCGTTTTGCTTTTGAACTGTTGCTTAAATAGGCTTGATGTATGTAGTGGTGTATGTAGTGTATATGTAGTGAAACAAAACACTGTAATAAATATGTGCTCTCCTTGTTATTGTTGTCCTTGCTACAACCTGACTTAGTATGTATTCTGCAGAGAGTAGATCCAGTTGCTAGATTTCAATGCTTATAAACTGTCTAGGTGTTACCTACTCATCATAATTCTGTCATAATAGTGTGTGCTGATAAGCTTAGTCCTGGTGGATAAGACTTGCTAAGCTTCCTCCGAGCCGTGTGTAAACTGTAGGGCAAGGAAGGGAGCTACAGGGTCAAAACTGGACCACTCAGATACCAGTCTGATGAGGAGGACAGGCATTCCAAGTGATTGGCATGCTGGCTTTGTGGCGGGAAGGTGGGCTCCCCGTGCTTAGCTGTTGCTTTCCTCTGGTTTCACTTCCCCACAGTATCCATGTCAGGTAGTCTTGGTGCTCGCCTGCCCCATGCACACACCCCTGCCCTGAGGTGCCGCTGTCCCTTGCTTTTCAGATGAAGTTGTCACCATAAGCCACCAATGACTTAGCTCCCTCAGCCCACAGAGCCCTGGACAATTGCTTTGACTTCCTGTGTTCCTGAGGCCAAATTACTGTTGCCACTGCAATTTCTGTTGCCCTCCAGCCTCCCTTCCTAGCACATTACAAAGAGATGTTACCTTTGTTATCCAGCTCATGCTGGATTAATCCAGTCATTTCAGGCTGGCCAGAATTAGTCAGGTCCTATTTGTCTGTGTAGTGCTTCCAGGGAGGCTGCACACAATGACACTCAGAACTGCAGACCTTCAGGCTACTTAATGATAGTCTTTCAATAAGATGGAGAGCAGTTTCCTCAGAGCTCAGCTGTCTGCAGGACATTATGATGAACTGAGCTCGTGTGAATTGGAAGCATTAATGTGAATCTGAATTCCAAGTTTTATGAAAATCACAGTGGTTGTATTTCTCAGAGCAATGCTTGTCAAATCTTTTGAACTACAGTTTAGGTCAGTAAAATGAATAAAGCTTAACAATTGAAAATTAAGGTATTTTACAGACTGTTTTCACCTACTGATGTCTTTCTAGATTTGATTTTATATCCACAAATAGCATGGTGCAAAATGTTTCTCTGGGATAAACTGGGAGGGAAAGTCTTGCCTGCATACCAATTAATTTAGGCTATAGATGTGTAAAAAGTCCTGTAACTCTGGTTCTGTGGAAGCTGTAGTGGCAGCTAGCAAGTATTTATTTGCTTATTAAGCACCCAAAATTATGTTCTTACTGATAAAGTAGGAAAATGGGAAAAGTTACAAGGTTTAAATATAAAAATTCGGTCTCTTCTTGACTCACAAAATCCTTCCTTTGTATCAGTGATAAGCAGATAAAGAACTGTCCATGTCATCCATATATCTGCTTGCTTGCCTGCCTACCTACCTTTGTATTTATTGCAGTTGCTGATGTCAGAGTGGACTGAAGTATGTCAATGATTTGGCGTGACTAGGTTGATTGCAGTTAAAAAAGGGGACATCTTGATAAAAATTAGTTAAAAGTGAAAATACTTCTATCCAGATTTCCCTAGGTACAATATGATATTGTTCAAGCTGGTCTTTTGGGAGGGTTTGAACTTCACAGTGGTTACGGGCAGTATATTGGCACTATGGTGTGTTTAAGAACAGGATCCAGACTGCTGATTGGAGTCAGACATAATGCTGCAATAAAATGTAAAGAGTTTTTCTGCTCGCATCTATTTAGCTTTAGACCTCTCACCAAAGAACTCATTCTCTTGGTGCCTGAAGAACTCCATATGTCTGGAGCAATGAAAGGAGCTCCAGAGTGGTTCTTCACAGATATTTTCTGAAGATGCATACTGCTACCATTGATAATGTAGAGACCTTGGGGGGAGCCTTCACTCCTGAGTGCCCCATTCTTGAGTTTACATCAGGAGTTTAGGGCTTCTACTATGATCTAACCTGAATTTTGTTTAATCTATGAGCCTAGGTGCACAAAGTGACATTTGTTCTTGTTGTCATGTATCTAATACTATTCTCTATGCTGTGACAGAGACATTTTGGAAGTATTCTCTGGAAAATTCCCTCATCTTCATACCCAGTCTGAGTGCCGCTGTCCTGGAAGTCATCCGCGAGTACACCCTTTGATACAGAGGTACTGCATCCCTAATGGTGCAGATGATACCACTAATGACAGGGTGCTGAGGCTGGATGCAGAAGCCCACCCTCTCCACTACATCAATGATAATGACATTGGGACCACTTGGATTTCATCTGTGTTTGCTAATACTGCAGGTCTGGATCGTGGTGTTTCAATCACAATAGATTTACAAAATGGACAGTATCAGGTAATGGGAAGATGCCATTTGCCATTTATTAAAACAAAACTAAGAAAAGATTTTTATAGATATCGCATTGCAATTTTGAGGATATTCAAACCTTATGCTTTAAAATGCTTTAGAGGACCAGGAAGAAAGTTTCTTTTATTGGCATATAACAGTGCAAAAGGCAACAAAATGCATTGTGGTTTTCAGCATTCTCTTTTGATGTGCCTGTTTTAACCAGCAGTAATCTAGAGTGGATATACAAGAGTAGATCCTGTGTGAAGGCACCAGTATTTGGAAACTGATTGTTGTCTCTTAACTGCACTTTTGTAAATTTCAACTTTTATTTTAATTTCTATTAAAACGTAAGCTGCTTGTTTTGTACCTGCTGGTAGTAAACTGACTGCAGACGAATGAAATTTAATGTATCAAATGCACACTGACATATTAGAAGGTGTTTCTGTTTGTAGATGTTCTGGAGGTGATAGATTAGCTTCCCAAGGAATATGAAAGGAGAAAATAAGCAGGTATAGTTATTGAAGAGGCCATATTGCTCCTAACCTTCCACTAGGCTCTTGAAGAATGTCAGGATGTCTTGGAAAGAGGGACATACCAGAAGTGGGGCTGCATTCACAATAGGGAATTCACCAAATTTCTGTATAGTCTTTCTGGCCTATTCTTTTTTAATTAATGGTGAGTAGGGAAAGAATATGATGACAGGCTTTGGCTACATATGTAAACATTAGTCGTTTAGTTAAAAGTGATTTTAAATTAATGTGAAATTCTTGACTTTTGCTGATTTGATACACACACTTCTGCTTAAGCAGCATGCTGAGGGAAGTGTTTGAAACAACACAGGTATTTGATGAGATTCTGAGCTAAAAATATGTAGACAAAAAAAAAAATTACCTGCTGTCAGACAAATAACTTGTTGAATATTTGGTACCACAAAGTTACAACTTTAATTTTTACCAAAATGACACGGCTGTAACAAATCGTACACTTGACTTTGCAGTGCATTTTCAAACGTTCTTTGAGAAAAAGTGAAGTTCTGATGCAGTAGTTCAGTAGTTGTCTGATAGTGTCTGAGAAATCAAAGAGCTTGTTCAACAAAAAAGATTCCCTCTGGCTTTAGGTAGGAATATGTGGGGTGAAATATGGCTGCTTCTGTCTATGAGTGGTAAAGCAGACTGTATAGTTACATTAAGAAAAAGGTTTGAATTCTCATTGTTTTACAGCTTAGCCATTAATATCAGTTCATAAATTTGTTATCTTCTTGTAGGTATTCTATATTATACTGCAGTTCTTTAGCCCACACCCTGAAGCAATAAAAATTGAGAGGAAAAAAAGAGATGATCTAGAATGGGAAGACTGGCAATATTTTGCTAGAAATTGCAGTATTTTTGAAATGGAGAACAATGGATCTCTGGAAAACCCAGATTCTGTCAACTGTCTCCAGATGCATAGGTATGAGTGGGTATTATGTGCATAATACAGATGGTTTGAACAGGTAACATCCTGACACGATTCATTGCTATGTCCCAATGAGATAGAATCTTTTAATTTGGTACACTCATTTATTATGGACTGCTGAATATATCAAAGATCCTAAACATGATCTTTCAACTCAAAATTGCCAAAAAGTTTTCTGTAATTTTTATCATATTTTAATAATTTATGAGTCTGAGTCAATTGATTCCTCTTGTTCTTTTTGAGGTAGAATTTCAAAATGTTACGTGTTAGTGTTTTGATGGCTATTGTCAGTAGAATTTCAGAACACTGAGAGGATAAGTGGAGGAAGGTACTAATATAACATTGTTCTAAACAGGCTAGTGAATATGAAAGTCTACCTTCTGATCTCTGGGAGGGCAGCTTGTTCTGAAGCTTAGGAAAGAGGCCAGACTGAAGTACAAAAGCCAGTTATTCAACCCTGCTAGTGTTATGCAACACATGTAAGAAATGAGTTGAAAATGTTGTCTTGAAGTTTTCTCATCTTTCTAAACAAGAAGCGATATAAAACTGTGGGAAGAGGGGCAAGAGGGATTACTGCCATTTAGAAGTATGTTGCAAGCCCTTTTACTGTCAATTAACATGTGAACATTTAAAGCTTTATAATATATAAAATATACATTTAAAAAACATAGCATATAACGTATATAATAGTTAATATGTTACCTTAGTACACACACATATCCATGTATGTACACACACATATATATAATTGAACTTTTGCCACTGCATGCATTCAACTGCATTATCTCTTGCCTGAGTTCAGATGCCAGTCAGTATTAGACTTGTTTAGTACTTGGCTGGAAATCGGTGAGAAAATACTTTTCCAGGTGCTGTAGGTATTTTGCCTTTCCCCCGCCCCACTTTTGCTACCTTTCTAAGACTTTTCAAGTGTCAGCATCTTTGTCTATTCTCCAGGAGTTCAGTATTCTGTGGAGAGGAGCGTAAGGTCATTTGAGTTACACCACTCTTCTGAAAAGGAATCTGAGCTTTATTGCTGATCTTTGAAGCAGAGGGTAGAGGAGAAGGGAAATATCTTAAGTAAGACAAATGTTTTTGGATAAATAAGTGAGGTGCAATACCTTTTTCAGGCCCAAAATATGAATTTGTATAATTTTAAGAAAGAGCCGAGGAGTTAACATTTATGGAAACAGTCCATATTTTTCTAAGCAGCACAGTTTCTCCCCTTCAATTAAAATGTAAATGATGATAGGAAATGATACAAATGAATAATTTTTGGGTACAGCTGATGTACAGAAAGCTTTAAGTGATAAGACCTATATTGGTGAATATTCTGTGTGCTCAAAGAGGAGCTGCTGTTGAAACAAAGCCCCAGATTTATGTCAGCAGTGTAACAGAGTTCCCTGGAGGATTTTATTGTAAAACAAAACTTCTTTCTCTCTCTTTCTTTCATACCCACAAACTTTTACCTGCCAAGACATGTCCAGATTGTCTGTCCAGGATTTAGACACCAGTGTCCTTGTGTCCTAGTGGCCTATCCTGGATTGCCTGGATTTACATGGAAGACAAACCACCTTGGTTTTGAAATCCTTACTGTAACTTGATGGTTCTTGTTTTGGTGATCACATGCTAGTACTGAATGGACTCTCTTTTGTGTCCTTTAGGAAATGAAAGCGATTAAGGTTTTTGTTTCTCCATCCTGTACCACCTATGTAAGTTAGGAGTTGCTCACTGTCCTTTATCCCCCTATCAGAGGCTTGAATCTTTGCTTAGTCTGAATATTGGCTGCCCCTTATTTTAGAATCTCCTTTGTTTTCCTGAGAAACTGCATGTAGATGCCCTAAAATCTTGATGACCTGCTTATCTAGTTGCCATCAGCCTTACAGTCTTTCTGCTGTTCCCTCTGATGTTTCTATACCAACATGGTATTGTTTATCTGCCATTTGTACCTGTCTAAACATTTCCATTACAGTTTTATATGACATGGAAGAAATATACTTTATTTAGTTTTCTGTGGAGGGAAAGAGAAGGCATAATCACCCAGAGAAACAGATATATTCCACTGAGATTTTTGTGAAGCACTGACCTGGATTAGGAACACGGGAAATTCAAAGATCCTTCACGAAGACAGAAGAGCTTGACTCAGCAGACCTAGCCTAACTAGAAATCTCATCTTTCAAAAACTGACATATTTTCAAGTGACATTTTTTGAGTGTTGCATGTCAGGTGCCAGGTGATTACATGATAATGTAATACCTATTTTTAATGATCCCATGTAGGTGTGCAAATAAGCAGACATTCTTTTCTCTTCCAGAGACTAAACTCTGCTTAGTACATAGACCAACATGACATGATTCATACCAAGTTGTGCACTTTGTATCTACTTGTTTACTCAGTTTCATACCAAGTTGTGCACTTTGTATCTGCTTGTTTACTCAGTTTTACTTGAATTCTCAGGATTGTCCTTCCCCTTCCTGGGCTTAAATATGTGGTTTTACTCTCAATCTTACTGCTTTCCATTACATTTGCTTGTACTTCACTTGCTGGAAGGTAGCATGTGTTTCTAACTCTGCTCACTCAGAGGAGCAGATGATATGGTCCTGTGAGTTTGGAATTCAAAATATAACAATTGTTGCTGTATGTTTTTTTTGTGTTTAGCAGGTGTATTACTAACAATGTAAGCCTATTAATTATTGTGTTAGTCATCTGAATGTTTTCCTTATGTGGTTTGAGCCTACTTCGTGTTTCTCAAGGAAAGTGTGTTAAATCTCTTGAAAATGTGTGCAGGTGACACTGTATCAATCACACTTTAATAATATTTTGAAGTTGCCTGGTAAAGGCTTTATTTTTAATTGGAAATTTTGGGTCTGGAGAAGATCATGGTAGTTTAACAGACAAAACAGACATATAGAGGACATTTCTTTTCCCTGTCTTGAATTCTGGTGACTGGGAATCCACTGACATAAGAATTTTTACTCAGAAAGCATGAAACTACCATTTGCAGTTGAGACCCTCTCTGAGAAACAGTATGTTAGGGGCTAGAATCTGTAAAATATGTAATATTTTGAGTTTAATTTGTTTTCCTCTCTATTTAAACAGCTTTACACCGTATTCCCGTGGTAATCTAACTTTCAGTGTTCTTACCCCGGAACCAAACCACCGACCTGGTTACAATGATTTTTATAATACTCCATCTCTTCAAGAATTTGTAAAAGCTACACAAGTGAGGATTCATCTCCGTGGCCAGTATCACACTAGGGAACCTTGGGTAAATTTTAGGCATAGGTACTATGGAGTTAATGAAGTTACAGTCAGTGGAAGGTGAGTGTTATGTGACTCTTCCCACATCCAGCACTGTCTCTGACTGTTACAGCTCTGCATGGCATATAGGGACCTGCCTAAAATTTGATCAACTTGTTTTGCTTTTACATGTATGATTGAAAAAGGAATTTGGTCTGAAGCAGTGTATCAAGTTGGAAATGACTGGTGTACTGTTTTATAAAACTGTTTGCTCACATTTTATTTTACAATTAATTATACTTATTACACAAATCTGTCAAAAGCAATCCTTTCCTTGGAATTACCAATGCCTCTAAGCAAGGGCTTATGACTGAAATAATGGCTTTTGCTTTATTTCAGTAACTCTTCCAAGCTATAGATTCTGAGACATGGCAATTTTAACAGTCAATGCAGAGCTCTTTCTTTGTTTTAGTTGGAGTTTTCCTTTCAAAATAGGGTAGCTGACTGACTGACAACTTTATTGTATATGATAAGTGGGCTGTCTTGTGAAGGGACTAATTATGCCCTGGAAATAATATGCAAATTTGGCAATGAAATAGTTTCCAAGAAGCATATGGTGCAGATTTGTAAGTATTATTATTCCTGAAATTGTATTGGTAGCTCTCATTTTGAGAGAAAGCACCCTGTTAGAAGTCTTGTTTACTTTAAAATTTCCTATCTTATTAATATATTTTGATTATTGATTTAGATGTATTTATGATAATGCATTTACTAAAACAGCTTTACCTTGGTGATGATGTATCAGTAAAATAATTTCAGCTGTAGTTTACAAAGCTGTGTCATGCCTCCAGAAGCGCATCCTTTCAGGTAGAGTGGTATGGTTATTGACTATTAATTAAGACCCTATACAGATTTTATTTTAGTAAGAATTGGAAATTTTAATGGAGATAAAATGGGTTAAAATTCAAAATTACTCCTGTTGTGGTTAAGATTTCTTGAAAAATGAGAGTCACAGTGGAAGTTTTATTATTGATGAATAATTGTAATTTATTTAATAAAAACTTACATATCAATGTTACATACTGAAATACAGTTTTCATCACATATCATATAAGGCAAGAGTAGCTCTACTACATGCTGGTTTTTACTTTCTTGAAAAGAAATTGTTGATGCTTAAAAATATATTGAATGAAGTAATCTTTTGTAGTTTACTGCACCTAAGAACATTCTCTTTGGTGACATTTATTTGTTCTTAATAAAGAACCAGGCTATGTAATACACAAAATTGACTTTGTGACTGTGACTGTGTAATATGTTTTTGCACAGATGTGTTTTCATGTTCTAACTTTTGACTCCACCTATTGTTCTTTCAGGTGTAATTGCCATGGCCATGCTGATGATTGTGACACAGCTGTGAAACCATACAGGTGCCTATGTGTCAAGGAAAGCTATACAGAAGGAAATAATGTGAGTCTCACCTTTGTCTGTCTGTGCCACTTCTGAACAGCCTCAGCACTGGGATTTCAGTCCTGGGAGAGTGTGTATATGTGTGTTAGTGTAGGCCTGTCCTTCAGAGGGAAACTTTCTGTCGCAGATTTGTATCAATTAAGGAAAAAGATGTATTCCACTCTCCACCCTCACCGAAAGCCATTCCACCACAGACCATCAGGAATGTTGTGTTCAGGGATTTGATTTCTTATTAGAAATGATGTCACTTTCAAACATTAGATGCAATCCTGAGATTAGACTGTGAGCATCTGATAAAGATTGTCTCTGCCTGCTGTAGCAACTAGCAAGAGTAGGGTGAAGGTACTACTCCATGGTAATTTTAGTCTGCTCCTGTGGACTCCAGACCCATTCAATAGGTGGAATCCAGTAAGAAAAATCCTGGAGTTCAGCTTCCAATTTAGTTTCATTTGAAAGGAAACAAAGAGTTCAAGTGGTCGATAATGCAATTGAAAGCACCACAAATGCAAAATTATAATTTTCATTTGTGATTCTAACAGTTTCATAATTCTTGGCCGTGGAAGAACCAAAATGGGTTTGATTACTGTAAGTCATAGTATTCTAGAAAAATATGTGGAGGAGAGCTCAATGGTACCACTTTTCACTTATTTCATGCAGCCTTTGCTTTTCTTGGAAGCTGCTTGCATACAACTTAAGAAAAGCAGAAGTGTGATGTATGAGTAAAAAAAAACTTGCTCAAAGAAAAGATTCCCTAAATTAATTATTTATCTCAAAAGAAAAAAAAGGACAAAAAGTTAAGGTTAAGAAAAAATGAGCTACATCAAGGGAATGAATCCCGCAATCTCACTGAGTGTTAGATTTCCATTGTGAGTACATGATGTACTCCTTGCTACATTTATGCCTTTTGGAAGTAGCCTTTCTAAAAATTAAGAAGGGGTTATGTGGAGTAGCAACAGCAGTAGCAACTGGGAGACTAATCACACATCAAAAAAACCCCAAGCCGTCTGTGCTTGCAGGAACAGAGTGAGGAGAGGTAACCCCAGAGCATTTGATACTGTGCTTATGGTTGTGTGAAAGATTCTTGTAAAATTTCATAGGGGTTCTAAGTTTTCCCATTTCTTAAGCAGAAGTGTAGGATATACAGTCTAAATGGGACTTGAACCAAAATTGCAAGTTTTTAGATGGGTCAAATCGGAAAAAAAAATTCAAGCCGACAGTGTCCCTTTAATTAGAACACACATTGTGAAATGTTACTTTGTAAGGATTAATTATAAATATTTAATAAGATATGGAAGTTCACCAAGCACTCTTGCAAGACTTATGCTACTTTGTGAAAACAAACCAAATACATTTTAATGATGTATCTGCCTTATCAGATATTTCCTGTCAATGGTAATGGGTTGTTCCACTGAATGTCACATCTTTGATTTGGCATATGTGCATTGTAACTATAATTGAAGTGCTTGAATTAACTGTATTAATTCAGAGTACAATAAGGATGTTGTTTAATTATTTTTCTCATTCTTTAATAACCATGTCAGTATCTATTAAATATGAAATAAAATAGCAGTAGTAATAAAATAGAATTAGTATTTGGAAATATATCACTAACTACTTTGAATTTTATCAAAGATTTACATGGAATCCAAACAGCCTAAAGATTTTAATTTCTTTTTTTTTTTTTTTTTTGGTAAGGCTAACACTTAAAAGCAAAACAAAAGTCCATCTTGATTTTTGACTATCACTGGCAATGATAAAACTCTGTCTGATAGATTTACACCTGTTTCTTTGGCTCCCACCGCAGTGAATTAGGAACTGTAAAAATTTATTTATTTATTTATTTATTTATTTATTTTGGTTTAAGTAAGCATTTGGTGAAGCAAATTTCCAAATACAACTTTTTTGGTTGAGAAAAAGAAAATATTTTTAAGAAGAAATAGCACTATCAGCAAGCAGGTTTTTTTTTAACTTAAGTTCTGTATTAGCAGAGTAAGTCAGCACAACTGAGGGGCTATAAGAAAATTATTGGTTTTAGGGTGGGTTTTTTTCAATGTCTTTTACTAGAAATCAGAGATCCTTGAAAAGCTTTTTACATATGGCAGAGTATGTCCTTGTCAGATTTACACTTAATACAGCTAAAATTACTGTCTTCAATTTATCTGCCATATGCATCTGGCTAGCTGTTGGGCAGCAAAGCAATACCAGAAATGAAAAATCTGCGTAAGTATTACAAATAGAAATCTTAGTTTAGGTATTTGCATCACTGTGTTATGAAATCTGACATACCAAATGGATTTTTTTTTTCCTGAGTTCCATTTTGGTGAAGAATGATGGTGAAATATGTTCCTATGAAATCTGAGATGATGGGAAGAAAGGGTTGCTTAAGAATGATTTGTGGATGTTGAGGGGCTAGATTATGAAAAAAGAGGAAATTAATCCTTACAAAGCTTGTCTCTCATTTTCTGAAAAAAATGTTTAGCTTCTTCATTTACAAATTGTTCTCTAAACGCCTTGGCTTCAGCTTTGGAAGATAGCTCTTCCTTTTACAAATGGAAACTGAGGGGCCGAGAGTGGAGTCCAGATTTTGGTAACGTTTGTATGCAAAGATTAGCTTTTAGACTTGAGGAAAAGCATGTTCAAAAGCTGTCACATGACAAGCTGGAAACAGCCCCTGAAAGAACAAGAGAGTCAAGCAAGGTTAGCCTTACATTGCAAACTCAGGGCCTCTTTTAAATCAACTGTATAGAACTTAATAGAGAAAGGTAATGGCAAATATGTAGGAAGAAGTGCAGAAATCATAATAGAAAAGAAAATTTAAAATAAATAAAGCCACTCTGAGAAACGCTTAAGAAGATATGAATGGAAGTGAGAGAATGACTGGATTCAGTAAAGGTTTCAGGTCTTCAGAGTTTTCCATAATGGTTTTAAACATCTGAGGTCTGAAAACTGGATATGGCATATGTTGTTTTATCAAGAATTGAATAAGTAAGATGTTTCAGATTGTTACAGAAGAATCTATGTAAACCTTAGTTAAAGGTCAATCTGTATCATGTTAGATGTTGGAATTAATCATAAATAGTACATGAGGAGCTGTAAATATTAACTACAGTACACTCAATAACAGAGTTCTCACTTGCAGAAACAAGTAAGCCAGCAAAAAATGCAATTTTTGATACATGGAGCTTTGGGACGGAGCCCCATAAGACACCTTTCATTTCTATTTTGTCTTCTTTGGTCCCTTGGAGTCACTTAGTGTTCTAATTTTGGTTCTGTGGTTTGTTTTTTTTTTTTTTCCTTCCCCTAGTAAAACCTGGCTTTTAAGTTTAAAATCTCTTCGATCACTGGGGAGTTGACAAGAGACAGATGTAGTTCATGTATAGTCTTGGTAGATATTCAAATGCTGTAGTGAGGGTGCTGGTGAAAGCCAAGAGGAAATCAAAACTGTCTTTAGAGCATGGCAAAGCTATCTGGAATAGATATTCCCTAGAAGCCATATTTATTTGGCTAAGGAAATGAAATGGAGTGAAAGCATAGTGGATGGATACAGAAGAGGATCTCGTAGGAAGGAAAGAATTGTCTATGATTAATTATCCCATTTCAGTCAACACTTAGAGGGCAGCAAAAATAAACATGGGCGGTATACATAATAGAGCTTTTCAAAGACAAGTCAGCATTTCAAAATGCCTGAGAAGGTGCCATTCTAGCCTCAGTGTCACTTTATCAGATTTTAAAATTGTGTACTTTCGATAATGTGCTTTACAGAAGCATGTGTATAAGTACTATAGGTGTGTATGTACACTGTTTATTGCAACTGAGCTTTCAGAGTGGGCTGTAAACTCCTACATAGGTTACAAAAGGAAAAAAAGGAATTAATTCCACATAAAATCATATATATAAAAGAATGCCACTGAGAGGCAAGCAGCAGGATAGTTAAAAAGTGTTGGAATAAAAGGTTCGAGTTAATCATGACTTATTGCAAGTTTAAAAGTATTTTTACTGTTGCTGTCTGAAGTATTTCTTTGGGTATTTGTTAACTGTTTCTTCAGAGGTACTGTCCACAGAATTCTTAGGGCCTGAAAATGGACTTGGTATATAAAGGCTTAGGCTCAAGTCACTGGTGGTACCATAAGTATGCTTCAAGTGATACATTTTTCCATTTTTGACACTAGTTATATACAGGATTCTCTATTGTAAATTTTAGCATAATGGTTGTTTTTCTTCTTCCAGTATAAATATAAAGAGAGAAAAAACAGTGCTTATAGGAGTGTGCTTTTAAAATTTTAATAATAATTTTAGTAAAAAAACCATCTTGAATGCATTGTTGGAATTCGGTTTTTAATCATAGTTTTAGATGAATGAATTGGGCCAAATTAGGCTTGGTATTTTGGCCACTTGGCTCCATGTTATGTTTTCTCAGAAAACTTTTCACAGATGGTGAGAAGTTCAGATCTATATATAAGAAGGCATGTCTGTTATTTTCCATAAGGAAAACCATATAGTTAAGATGTTTTCTGAAGAGCCTAGGTGTAACTGAGAGTAGGGACATCTGCATGTTTCTGTGTGTTACAGTTACAGAGAAATGTTGGTTTTGTTATGCATTAACATCTTTTGTAAATCTACTGCTAGACCTTGCCACGGGCTTTTTGGAAATGTACTTATTCATTTTCCATGTGGTAGCCAAGAACCAATCCCTAAATCTCTTGATTTGCAATTCTCAACTACTATGTTTGGGGTAAATGCAGAGTTTAGATTTGGTGAATGAAGATCTGAAGATGGCAACATGTACATCATAGTGCAACCAAACATGAAAGTTCAGCCCTGGAGGTCTGGAAGTTAAATGCAATTCTTAACCTAATAAAGGTGTGACAAACAGCAGGGTGATGTGGGGGTACAGTGCCCATTTTTATTGCATGCAGGTGTGACAACTGCTAGAAAAACAAACATTTCACACTCATTGCCAGCTTCTGAATGACTGCTTTTTTGCCAAGGAGGTTGTAGACAGGTCAAGTCAATCTCTTCTCCCAAGTAACAAGTGAAGAACAAGAGGAAAGAATCTCAAATTGGGCTAGAGAAGGTTTAGATTGGATATTATGAAAAATTTCTTCAGTTGAAAGGGTTGCCAGGGATTGGAACAGGCTACCCAGGGAAAGTGATGGAATCACTGTCTCTGGAAATCTTTAAAAGTGTGTAGATGTGGCTTTCAGGGACGTGGTTTAGTGGTGAACCTGGCAGTGTTGGGTTAATAGTTGAACTTGATGATGTTTTCCAAAAGATCCTTTCCAAACCTAGTAATTCTATGATTTTTAAAAGTTTTGTCAAAGTTTTAAAAGTCACACAACAAGAGATGTTTCAAAGAGGCTTCTTGCTATGTAATCAGATGCCATCTTTTTCTCATACTCCTTCGTGCCTGTGTGTCATTTAACAATAGGTGCAAGCACAGGTGTGCATAAGTAACTGATCCAAGATTAAATCTGAAATGAGATGATGAATGCTTTCAGCTGCTGTGTGGCTGGCCATGCACAAATGGAAACTCAGGGCTGGCAGGTTGATAGCTATTCCTGCACTGTTTTCCTTTCAAGGAGGACATATTTCCATAGGCATGCTGGGAGGAGGGAGCTGCATGAGCTGGATAGCTTGGCTGGTAGCTCGTTTCTTTGTTGTGCTTCCCAAGTTGTGCCATGCCTGAATGAACCCTCTTGTCTTGTGTTGCTGGGTGCTGTGTAATGCTGATTTTTCTCAATGAGGGGAGAGAGGGGACATGGATGTAAATGAGGGAAGGACTTGAATAGGTTAGAGATGTGTAACTTGTGAAAAGTTATGATCAAGCTGTTGCCCTTAGTGCGCTTAAAGTGAGATAATCACAATTGGGCACCGATTGCTCTGATAAACAAAGCCCTGAGTTCAAGGTCTCAAGTGAAACCCTGCTAATTTTCATCCTGAAAACTCCTTTTTTCTCTCACTGTGGTGATATTGCATGGTTTTGGTTTGTTTTTAACAGATTAGAAAAAGGTGCAGTTATTATTGCTGTCTTATTGCTTACTTTTTATTTAGTGTATTCAAACGAAATTTCAATAGATAAATTCTTGTGGTTTCATTTTCTCTCCGAAGTGTCTTTTGTTATTGTTTGTGACTGGTCTGCAATTGTTAGACTATCTTAATCTTATGGTTTTTAATTCAGATTGTTTTACACACAAATGATGCTTTCCCAGCACCAGCTGTGAGTGAAACACTTTAGATACTTAATGCAGTTTCCTAGTTTTCAGTGTATAGGTGATATAGACATACTAAAAAGTAACAAATAGTTATAATACTACTTGGAATAACAACCCTAAAGAAAGATGAGCATGCTTCTCAAGATTAAGAAGGAAGTTACCCAAAAAAGAAAATAGGTGCCCAAATATGTAACAGAAGCAACTTTTTTGAAGCATTTAAATTCCTTCTGAAAGACAGAAATTATGATTGCAATATATTTTGTTTCTTTTGTTTCACTCTCAAGGTCAAATAGTAGTAATACAAACTACAGTTATTACAATGTTAGAAACTTCAAGAACACTCATTGTTTAAAATGCATCCAAATGTATGGATTAAGTGAATGTCTTCTGTGCCATAAGCATAGCAAGCACTGTTTTGCATCTTTAAAGGTGTAAGTGAATTGGAATCTCAGGACATGAGCCTGTGTTGAGTACCTAAATTCTTAAAATGTTGTTCTTCTGCTCACTTTCCTTGGTACTCTGTTTTTAAAATTACTTCAAAATGTCAAAATAATAATTAAAATGTTGGGTTTGTTATTTCCCTTTGTGCTTTTTCACTTTTTTTTCCAAGCAAAATATTTTTAACATTTAAATTGGGGAAAACACATAGACAAAAATATGAACATAAAGATTATATTAGTAAACTTGTGAGGTGAAGAAATATTCATGTCTAAGAAGCAGAATTTTCTTTTACTTCTGATTCATTTCAGTGTGATCGCTGTTTGCCACTGTACAATGACAAGCCTTTCCGTCCAGGTGACCAAGTCCATGCCTATAATTGCAAACCATGTCAGTGTTATGGCCATGCAGAAAGCTGCCACTATGACTTAGCAATGGATCCTTTTCCTCAGGAGCACCACCGAGGCGGTGGTGGAGTTTGTGATAACTGTCAGCACAACACAGCTGGTAAGTCAAAGAGAATGGACTGTTTATTTTACAGTTCCTTTTTGACTAAATCTTGAGTCAGCTGAAATTAGTAATGCTCTATGGCTCACAGTCCTATAAATTCTCATGTATATGTATTTTTAAACCATTCAGATAGTGCAATAACAACAGTGGTGTCAACTCTTAAGCCATGGGAAAATACTGTAAAATTTAATCCAATCTTGTATAAAAACTTTCATGCAAAACACATTCAAATAAATAATTAAAATATGTGGTTTCAAGGCTATTCCCATTACATGTGCTAGAGCATTTAAATTCAAAATATAATCTTATTGGACCGGTTTAACAGACAATATCTAAAAAGGTTGTCAAATTTCTCTCTAATATCAGTTTCTTGCTTATTGAATAAATCTCTTTATTCAGTGTTGGTAGTACATTTGAATACTTTAAAAATTCTCTTCTATTTCAGTTTTCTTGGCTTTATCTAGTAAAGATAAAGAAGTTTCAGGTTCAATTTAAAAAAAAAGTATAAGCATTTGCATGGCACAGCTTTTATATAAGTGTGGTATTATATAACAGATGGAAGTTTAATGGAGTAAAACATAGTTTGTAACAGGTTCATTGTTTCATATGCTCTGGATCACTAAATTGGCAGGTAGAGATGAAAGGTGCATTAAAATGGACGTCCTGAAAATTATAGAATTCTCTCAAAGGAATAGTCTTTAATTTTGAATTATACAGCTAATTTTAATGAATTGGAAGCCATAATGCATAACCTTTCTTTCATGCAGGAAGGAACTGTGAGCTGTGCAAGGATTTCCATTACAGACAAGCAGGTGCAGATCTTTCAGTCACTGATGTTTGCAAACCCTGCGACTGTAACGCAACAGGCACCAAAAATAAGAGCCTCCTGTGTGATAATGTAAGTAGCCTTAAGAGAGAAAAAGGAGAAAATGTTTTAATCAGCTGGGTATACAGCCATAAGATTTTACAAAGTATATTCAGATGGTAACTAGTCCATATTAAAAAAAAGCTGAAATCCAGCCTTTTTGAAATGATAATTGACTTACACCAGACATTTGAAAGTTGAGAAAACGGAGAGGAATTTGAGATGTACTGCTGAAGACTTACTCATCTAGATCAACAACAGACATAAAAGGTGTTGTATGAATAGTAGTTTTGGGAGGCTACCTCTGCACTCAGTAATGTTAAAACATCTAGGTTTTGAGTGTTTTTGAAGGTCTTGGTACTGTCTTAAAGTTTCTAAAAGGTTTTGAAAATTCAGGCAATAAGCTGAGCCTGAAATGGAACTAAAATTAAGGTACTTTTCCCTATAATAAGACAAGGATTGATCTCCCTTTTAATTTATGAAGTCCATTAAAAATAAAAGAAACCCACAAAGTGATGCTGAGAAGAGAACACTGTCAGCTATGCTTTTAAAGTCAATGGACCTCATTGTCATGCAAGCTGTCTAGTCCAATAATTAATCTATCTGTAACTTTTAAAACATGCATGTTGGAAAAAAACCCAGGAAAAGTGATTAAAATCTTGAATATATACTAAAGGTATAGTGTGGTTTGTGTTCTATTCACTCGGTTCCTGTCCATTGCCAAAATGTAAATTTTGTTAGGAACAGGTAAGAAATAATTGTTTTGAAATTTATTGTAAAGGTAGATCTTATTCTGTGGATAAATGTGATAGAACTTCTTCAGGTTGTTGCCACTTTTCCTATCTCTTCTTTTTTCCACACTTTTATTTGTAAAGTAATCTCTGGCTTTTTTCATCATATGTCTCTTGTCACTGAATTTTATTTAACAATGAACTCTTGTAGATCCTATTGTATTTTTGTCCTCAGTTACCATCATAGATGTACAGATATGTGCCCAGTTTGGCTCAGTGCACCTCACAGGTGCACTGTGAGGACTCATGCATTTGTACATATTCTGTGTGACATGCAATTACAGCAAAATATGTTTTTTAAAATAGTGTGCTGAATTATAAAGAGAAATTATTTTATAATTTTCAGTCTTCTGAAGTAACACACTCTGCCAGTAACACAGAAGTGGGGAAAAAAAAGCTTGCAAAACACAGGTATCATGTTAGGATTATTTTTCAAGACAGAGGAGGAATGAAAAGAAATGTTAATTTATGTATCCAGGGTTTGTGGTGAAATGTTAACCTAAGTCAGCTTTAACTGTGATTAGAGCAACAATAGTTTACAGAAATCAGTGCTTTATACGTACATATACAAGAATGTTGATGATGCCTGACTATGAAAGTATGAGCGGGGAGATAAAATGGGAAAAGTGGGGGAGACTGTATTGCTCAATAAAGCATCAATTGCTGTAGTAGAAGCAGAGCAGGGAGAAATGATTGAGAGGCATTAAAGAATAGATTAGTAAGGCTGGGGACTAAAGGCTGAAATGAATTACATTAAATAGGAAGGCATCATTGAAGGAAGTGTTTCCAAATTTGATCTGTGGAAGATGGAATCATAAGGAATAAGGACCTTACTCATGAAAATTAATTGTCACATCACATTGATAATTTTCAAGGAAATTTGCCAAAAATGGGGCAGAATACACTTTTACTGCATAAATCATCACTTTCTTCAGATCATCAACATTTTTTTCCTTTTGCAAAGTGCCACTTTAGTCACTAAGTTCCCAGAGGTACAGAGTTCCAAAATTAATCCCTTGAATCACAAAACAGTCTCATCTATTGAATCACACAGAAAGAACATTCACTCATCAAATGAAGTATTATTCAGGCGATAGTTTGCAAGATGTGTAGAAGAGCTGACTGCAACACAGTTGCTCCCATCTCAGTTCTTTGGACTGATCATGAAAACTTTATGCCTCTTCTGTTACCTATGCACTCTGCCATTGGTGAGAAATGAAGGTATAGAGAATTTCTCCCTTGCAGCGTTTCTCACTTATCATACCTCCAAAGATCACGTCCACTTACAGACCCGGGTAGACTTTGTATTTTAAAATAGAGGCTTTGTATTTTAAAGTGCAAACTATCATAGTTAAACTTCAAACTTGTAACTTTATGGCTTATGGTAACCGGTGGAATTTTAGGAGTGGTGTAGCAGTGCACCCACAGGCAGTTAGTTAGGTATTGTTGCCGAGTGAGGTTTTCCTTTGAGACTGGTGAGTACAAGTGAGAATTGCTGCAGCCTGATAAAATTTGTCCACTTCTGTGCTGGTTGTTGATGTTAAGTCATTGTAGAAAAGATGGTTACATTGTCTTTGTGAGCATTTTTCATGAAATATTTCAAACAATCAGAAAATCCAGATGAACTGTTAGTGGTGCTTGAGCCTTAGGAGAGTGAAAGAATTGGCTGCCTTCCTCCTTTCTCCCTAACAATTCACACCTGAGGAAGTTCTACCAGAATACTGCTGACGTGATCATTCTTGTTCTAGTTGGAGATTAATGTTTTCTGGCTCTCATACCAAAATCCTTTACTCATTTTCCTGTACTGCTTTTTACCCAGACTGCTCTACAAATGCTTACGTATTCTATCAGGCATGGCAGCTTGTGGTCCTTTTGTGATTCTGTTATGGTATGTCATATATAATGCTAGGGGAAAAAGTACTCTTCTCCTGGTCATTTCTTTTTAGAGAAACCTGAAAGTGCTGCTATTGCCTTTACCTATTCTTTGGAAGTAACATTCTGGTCTCAGTGAATTTAGTTACCTTTAGTTATCTCACTCAGCTTTTGCTGATTTTTAAAAATTTACCCTTAACATCCAAATAAATATGTATCATGTACTTGTTGTTGTGAGGAAATTGTATTTTACTGCAGAGGATATTGTTCAGAGTTGTAAAGACTTGATTTTCTTCTGTCAAGGTGGCAGCTCTATTGTCTCATCTTACAAGAAAACTCAAAGGCAAGAAAATGAACAAAATGTTACTTAGTGTTTTCTCTGAAGAGTCACATGAAAACATATTCCAGTACTTCTGAGTAACTATCTGAACAGACTTCAGGTTTCACCTTGCTGCACACTCACTAAATACTGTTTTTAAAAAATATTATATATATATATATATGCACAAAATGAAAATAGTATTTCTGTTTCTATTTTCACTTCTGAGTTAATTCTTCTATCTAAAATTAGGATGAGCCTTCCCATCTTCATTTATCTATCTAAATGGATTTCAACTTGTTTATTGTGATTGACAGTAAATAAATAAATGGAATATGTGTTGCAAAGGAAAGAACACAGGTTAAAGTAGTTCATTAAGGGGATTTTAGTCAACAGATTTACCAAAGAGAATAAGGCATGTAAAGAATGCAAATGTGTCAATGAAAAATATTGTGCGTAGTGGAGTCCATAAAAAATCAGGTTATCAAACACTGTGTATTCTGAATCTGGGTGTGCCTTAATGGGAGGCCTTTAACCTTATTGCTAAAATGAGGGAAAATTAGCTTTTTTATGTTCAGTAATCCTATGGCTTAATTTTGGATGAATTTTATAAAGTGGAAATGCTGGTTTTCAGCGAGAGTTTATTCGTGGGATTTGGTCCACTCCCACCCCATGGAGTGTTGTGGGCAGAGGGTAAATGCCTCATTTTATGTTTTGAGCAAAAGTAGTAGAAAGCTACTGACTTTTGAAAGTCATCATATGTGATGACAAGAAGAGATACCAGGGGAGTGCAAAGGAACTTCATTATTGCTGCTTATTCAATTTTCAGTTCCCAAAGACGACATCCCGAGAATACTCTCAGGTATTTGGTGTCAGACCATTAACCTATGTGTGTGAGCAGGCACACTGTACTGTTCTCATTTCCTAAACTGGAGGAAAGGAAAAGAAAACCTCAAGCCCCTTGCTTCCCCTTCCTGAGACTGCAGACAACTGGATGCTGGGGTCCTTGCCAGATTTGCCTCAAGTAAGAAGATAGTGAGAAATACATGATTACCATTTATATCAGAAAGGCAGAACATTGAGACTGGTACCAGTCAATTGCAAAATTGGTGATGGCAGAATTTCATGCCAGACCAATATACTGCTGAGTCTTGCAACACCCTGAAACTTGCAGAGGGTCAAGGGAAGGTACTTCTGTTGTGGTAGAGAGTAAATAATTGAAATTAGTAATGACTTGGCTAATTATAAAATGTTATTTTTTTTCAGGAGTTTTTGGGCTTCAAAACCAGAAGTTAACTTTGGAAAAAGAAACTTCAAATGTCAGCTTTTGTTCTTTATTAATATCCAGCCTCATATTGCATTATTGTCCAGAATTGGAGAGACTTTCTGATTATATGTTTTTGACACTATATTGCTTCTGTTACAGACACCAAAGGATAGCAATTTGAAATTACAAGCATATCCAAGACAAAGGAGTTGATTTTAACTTTCAGAAAGGCTTAGGCAAATGATTTTTCCAGCAAATTGCATTTTATTGTATAAGAATATGTATGGCCAACAAGAGTTCAAATAGTCAGAAGTTACATTTCTGATACTATGATATGTACATGTTGAATATCTACTAGGTGAGTGCCATGGTTAAACAGTTTGCTGTAATCTAGTGAACAATTAAGGCAATTCTTTGGAATATGTCACCCTTTGTCCTGGGTCTTTAAATCTCTTTTTAAGTCCGCCTATCAGTCTAGTAGCAGGAGGGTTGCTGAACAGGCTTCACTTTGAATTTGTCATTCTAGATGTAATGTGTTAAAGTGTCCCCCAGTTAAAGAGTGGTATCGTAAGAGTCTAAAGCAGTGAACTGCTCAGTATACATAAAATTTAGAAACATTAAGTAGTTGGATTCCTGATTAAGGACAAGTCTGCAACTGTGGTTTAGGCAGGAGAAGGTTGCTGGCATTCTCTTTGTAACTGTTTACACTCGAGGATATAAGAATAATGTGTATTTTGCACGTAAATTATAAATGACACAAGGGATACATGTGAACTCAGCATCAGTGATTTTCTGTATCAAATAACAATTGTAATTATGAGGTCCCAAGAAACACCACCACTTGGTAGTAATGCTCAGCCAGGTTAATTTCCAGAGTGAACAATCCAGTCAGATATTTTCCATCAGTGATTTAGTACCAAGATGGTCATGTTAATACACAGTCTGTTTGTGTCTGCTGACTATTTGGGTCAGAACCAGACTTCTCAGGCATAAGTAACAGTAGAATAGATTCGTTTCTGCTCTTCTATAACCAGCATTGGTCATAGAAAATTGAAATACTTTTCTTTAAATGGCAGATAACACTTGAATCGGGGAAGGGGGGAAGTTTCAGTAATATTTCCAGTGACCAACTGGTGAAATTCTGGTTAACAAACTCTTTAGATATTCATTGCTACCAATATTTTCAATGATTCCATAGTTTCCGGAGTAAGCTGGATTTACAGAAATAATAATGATACAAAAAAAGCCTTTTTCCTTTGTAATTTACTTGGATTTTTATGTAGCTATTGAAATAGTTTGTTCTCCCCATTTTGATGTAGATTTCCATGTTATAACCTGTGGTACACCTATTTCTGCAGCATTACAAACATTTATCGGCTTGTTCAGCTTCTTTGAAACAGTATTCATTGCCAAGCATTTCACAAATTATTTTGGTACTTCTCTGTACAGAGAAATTAAATATACTGTTTTTCTATATTTCTAATTTTTAAATAAAATTCTTCTCAGATTAAGCCCAAATGCTCTTTTTACAGGGAGATCTGCAAATGGTTTTGTTGGCTGGTTCCTGGAAAAAATTTAAATTTTTTAAGTTGGCCAGATATTTGTCACTCATTTGAAGATTTATAGTTCTTTTTCAAGCATCAGTTTTTCCACCCTGTTATAAAAAGTTTGGGGATGTACATTTTCTGCAAGTGTGTGTGATGAAAATTACTGCTCCTTCTAATAGCTTGACACCCAATTATGCTGAAGATCCTGGTATTCTTTGCTTCTTTTAGCACTTACTAATCTACATGTTTCACTAGTGGCATCTGGAAATACCTAAGCTTTGTCACAATTAGCCCTGGGTTTCCAGGTATTGAGGATCAGGACAGCTCTGCTGTATGATATAAGACTAATCAAGCACAGTATCTTCTCTGATTTCCAGAAGTGTGATCCTGCTGTGATGTGCTTTTTTAGAGTTCAATTATTTATGGGTTTAGGGCTACCTGAGCTAAACTCAGGATTTTCATCTGAGTAGCCACATGTTTGGTGTCCACATATGGTATTAATCTAACTAAATTTTTTAAGCAAGTAACTCCTTTAAGTTTACTTCCTTAGAATTTCCTTGGTGTTCTGTCTTATAACTTGAGGAAAAAAAAGAGTATTCATTCAGTAAGAGACTCATGATTCTGTAGCCACGTATTCCCTCCTTCATTTCGGTCCTTTATTTCCAAATGGTATAGTTTTTAGTCTCTTTTCATTTTTATCTTTGCTTATTCTACTCACTCTGTGACCTCTTTTTATTTTACAGAGGGTAACCAGATACACAAATTATGTAAAATGTTGATACAAAACAGATTTTTATGACAAAATGAGATTTCCTGTGTAATTTTCAGTTCTTTTATTGATAATCACAGTATTCCTATTGCCTTTTTAACTGCTTCAGAGCTTCCAAATGATTTGTAGGGGAAATGGAGCAGCTTTAACAGCTTCTTTCTTGAGTTGTAATAGCTAATTTTGGACATATCACTGTCTACCTGTAGTCAGTGTTGGTTTTTCCCAGGCATTAAGTTTGTACCTCTTGATGTAGAAATTAATTTGAGTTTTTGATCATGCATTTGGTTCAGTGTATGTGATATATTAAGATATTGCTGACTTAAAGAAATGCAGTAGTATCATGTAGCATGATTTCCTTTTGGGAAAAAAGTACCAATCTTTTCCAATATAGAATTTAAATTTCTAATAGAATGTACAGTAATAATAAAAAAAGCCTACTAGAATGTAGATCTCAGAAACTTCCTTACAGCCTTTTAAGGAGAATGACATAATTTTATTCCTCTTTTACTGGTGTTGATTTAAGCAATTATTAGGTATTTCAGTAATGTTATGTTTTGTTTCATCTAGAACTTGAGTCTTATGTGCAGTCACTTTTCAACAGATGAGATTTTGCTAAAATATTTTTCTTCTGACCTCTTGGTTTTTAATCAGTCTTAAAAATCATTCCTGATATAGAAAGGTAGCACCTCTTTCATAGTGAAGAGCTGTGGAAGATTTCCTCTGTGATCTCTGCTGTGGTTCTCTTTCCTGAATGCTACACATAATCATAAAAGCATTAGTTGGTCATCTGCTCTCCTCCAAGCAGAATTGTTGTCAGTGCTATATCCAGTCAGTCATGATTTTGTCTGGATAAATCTTGATACCTCTAGGAATAAAGATTCCACATCCCCTCTGGATAGCCTGTTACTGATGTTGCACTTCTCTTTTTAGTGAAGTGTTCCAATGTGCACTGTGAATCTGCTAATCATACCACTTAATTATTTATTGCCCTGATTCTCAGGTAGTCTTCCTTTGTTTCTGAAATTTTATTTTTTTTCCTTCATGCTTTAGGCATGTTGCTTGTTAAATGCTTATTTTTGTGTTGCCTTATTCTAGTTTGTAACATTTGGTGGTGGCTATCCTCTCTTATTTAGCTATCCTAGTTTCATCTTTCTTTCACTTATTTAAGATGAAATTTCACATGTAATGCTTTCCTTCCTGTAGTAGCTTTTGGAGTAACTTCAAAGTTTTTTTTTGCGTATGAGTTGAGTGCTGTTGTGTAACCTGGGTATGCTGCGATCATGAGCACAAAAATTTTTCTTTTACAGTTAGGCATTAAGTTGGGTATTTTTCTTCATTTAGGATTAAACTCAGAGTTGCTTTTCACATGTGAGTTCTCTGATGAATGGCTGTGATGCATGACTGGGTCTCTTATAATACACTAAATATCTAGATCAAATCTAGTCTAAAAGGGAATTAACTTGAAAATCCTTGTTGCTGTGTTTTCTGCTATTGTGGTCTTTTAACTCTTCTCATACTTGCTGTTGTCCTGCCTTTCTAATATCTACATCTTCCTGAAAAATAAGGCTGATACATCAGTAATAGATCTCTATCAAGAAGTCATATTAAAGAGATTTTATGGACTACAGAATCCTTTTATGAGGAAAGGGTTGTAGTATATACTTCTCTTAACTTTTATTCAATAGTTCCTGCACTGAGAATTTACTTTTAGATGTTGAAATACTCTATTTAGTATTAATAAAGCTTAGAACTTCATTTTAGATTTGAGGGTATGATGATAGTATTTAATTGGAACTTGCCAGTAGCTTTGTCTCTCCTGTTGTTTCAGCTTTGCTTGACTCATGGATTAAAGATGAAAAAGGCAGCTGTTAACAGAAATTTTTGTTTCAGTAGCTAATTAAAAGCAAAGTACATTGAACTACAGTTGTTGATGTCATAGATGAATACTGGTTTTGAATTATTGTGCTTTTATGTAATTTAAATATTTGCACTGAAAAAAGTAAACTGACCCAAAGAAAATTTGGACTGAGCCAAAGAAAATTCCTTATAACACAGTTTCTTTATTTCTGCATTTCCTAGAACACTTCAGTTAGGAAAGTTAGTTTTTGTTCCTTGATCATGAATCCCAAACCTTTTGCCAATTCCCACGTCTGTGTTGCTTTGACTCCCTAGGATTGTTTTTATTTTGTGCATTAACCGATGTCTCTGTTTCTCCATCCCTGTGGTGTTGCCCTTTCCCTGTGGTTGGCTTCCCCACCATATTGGAAAGTGATGAATGTAGAGAGCTTTTCCCTGGCTTTCAGAGGTCTGAAACTGAGGTAGCTTTTCAGGACCCCTTTAATCTTGCACAAGATATGAGTACTCCCAGACTAGGTCCAGGCATAACAAAGGACATGTCAACTCCTTCTGAATAGCAAAGCTACACTTTTAGGGGAGAGGGTGAGGACCTTTACATACCCCCACTGAAGTGGAATGGTTTGGATCCCAGCTGAACCAAGAAAAGAGGGAGAGGGTTTCAGTTGCTGAACTGTTGGATGACATCCTTCACTAAAGGGAGAGGAAATGTACCTTGGATGAGTAATAAAAAAAGAAAACCTTCAATTTTGCTTCATTCTTATTTAACTAACATTTTCACTAAAATAAATAAGCATATGGTCAGAACAAAAAAGGAAGAACTTGAGCTTTGAAAGATGATAGTTCTTTATGGTAACTGTGATGAAAAAATTATTCCTTTTAATAGAAGTCACCATATCTACAATGCAATTTTGTAAATATTTTTTGCAGGTTCTCTGTCCACATTGTAAATACGGCTGCATTGTTTGCTCACTTCTTTTTCCCTTCTGTTTTGAAAGAACAGGGCTTTTAAACTCTATTTAAAAGTCGAATAGTTACACTCTGTTCAATGTTTCTTTTTTCCTCTCTCTTAACAAATAAAAAATGCTCACAGGCCTATTTTTTCTTTCTGTTCCATTTAAAATTTTCTCTCCCCCCAACTCGCACTCCCATTCTTGTTGCTAATGAATGTATCATCTAAAAATAGATATGTTCATCATTCTATAATATTTTGTATCTTTCTAGGTTGGAGGCCAGTGTAATTGTAAGAGACATGTGTCTGGCAGACAATGCAATCAGTGCCAGGAAGGATTCTACAATCTGCAACAGTCAAACCCTGATGGCTGCAGTCCCTGTAACTGTAATACCTCTGGGACAGTCAATGGAGATATTACCTGTCACCAAAATTCAGGACAGTGCAAGTGCAAAGCAAATGTTATTGGTATGTGTAATGCGAGAGTTCAGAGCCATTTTTCTTGTTTTCTCTGGAAATAAAACACACTTGGTTTCTAAATGAAAGGTATAGAAAGCTTCTTTGCTGAAGGCAGATTGCAAAAATGAATGAAATTAACTGTTGAAAAATTATTAATTTAATAATTCTGTCAAACTACAGCTTGAAGCTTAGTTTAATCAACCCTTTAGAAGTTTCTTTATGGCATAGCTATGTTAGCTTACATAGCTCCATACTAATAAGTCACAGAAATAATGTAATTTGCTTACTGTGTAGATGTTTCTTTTAGGAAATTAGCACTTTTTCAACATGTTTTGTACTTAATGAGTTCTAAGCAAACCGCTTCCATGCTAGTTTTCTTAATAGACCAAAATAAATGGATTTTTTTCTCAAAATATTCTGTGCTACAGGGTCCTTTGTGATAAATCTATCAATTCTTTTCTATTATATTTCTTTGAACTGTTCCTATGAAATGCAAAATAAGTCAACATAATTCCACAGATCATGTACATAGCTAGGGTTAGTTATCAAGGGCCACATAATTTTAATTTTGTAATTCAATGCCAAGCTGATTATAATAAACTGCTACCTTCTGTGTTATTTATCATTTTTTTTACAAGACGTGCTTTTTTGTTTGTTACTCCCACAGGTATTTTTCAGAAATTAGATTTGATTATAGCAATTTATTACTTCCAGCATATTTGAGGGGAGCCACAGCCACATAAGGACAAAATTTATCAAGTGCCCAAAATACACAGTATATATAATACACTTTGAAATGTTGATGTATGGGAATATTATGCAAGGAGAATTTCCTGATAAAGTGAGCCTTGCATGGGAACTGTACGTGTCTCAGACTATACATATGTCGCAAAAAGAAAAATTCCTCTTCTGCTTTGTTATTAACAGAATTAGTAATCTATTTTTTCCTCACCCTAACCAGGTTCTGGGTTGCATTAATAATGTTCAAGTACATGTTAATGTATTTGATATTATATATACCCTCACTTGTGAATGTTGACTCATTTGTAATGTTGTCTTTGTTGCTTTTGGAAATTAGAAGAAAATGTAGAATAACAACAAATAATGAAAATAGCTCTAAACAGATTGAAGCCTGAACAGTTTCAGTCTTTTTTCCTGCGGAATGCTGTATTTTTCATACAATGAAAGGATGCCAAGAGTAGAAAACCTCTGTGCATCTTAAACCCTTTTTCTACCTTCAAGAAAAAGGACTTCAGAGCATTCTTAATTATATATTCATTGCCCGCATTTTATGTTTGAACCTGTGAAAACACTTCTTAATTCGGTGGCAGTTTGGCAGACAAGAAATTCACAGTCTGGTTCTCATGTGTTTGGTTATCTACATATTATATTTTCTCCCCTTGATGAAAACATTAAGAACTGTTTTTATTTTCACTGAAATAGTTGTTAAAAAAAAAAAGGCAAGTGTGGATCTATGCTTTCTGTACTTATGTGTAGCTATGATGGGGGGTTGTACTTATGCAAGTGTTTGTTTGCAGGATAAAGATCTAATTCTTTCCAGACTAGATTCTATTTTTTTTTTTGTTTGTTTTCCAAACCAATTGTAAATAAGCTTCTGCATATTGAAACGTGTGCAGCAAACTTTACCAGGGGACTTTCCTCTTTGGATTTCTAAATTGGTTTTTAGAGCAATCTGTCTGTTGCCATTTTCATCTATTTAAACAAACACAATAACAGAAAAATGCAACTATGGACTGCAATGTTATGAAACATGAACTGTTAGAGTTAACACAACTGTTAAATCTTACTAATGATTCTATCACCAGTAAAATACATTAGCACCAATAATTTTATTAAAGTAGGTCATTCATCTAGAATAAAAAGGTAGAAGAATGTGAATTAAATGCCAAGCGTGCTAACTCCCCTGTACTTGTTAACATTGAATGTGATGCCCTGTAGGCCTTCCTCAGTATCGTTAGGAATAGATTACCTGTCAGGAATATGTATGGCATATTCAAATAAGCACTGCGCATATTTTAAAAACTGATATGATATGAATCCATGTAGACCAATTTTAATAGTTCAAAATGAGTCATAATTCTTGTTAACAATACAGTTATTTTTAAAATTTGCAGCAATAGTGGTCCTTTTTTATTTTCCTTATTGAAATTAAATGATATGCCTTAGGTGAGTCATTCATCACTGTTAAAGGAACTCGCCTTCTGTTGGAGATTTTGAGTTTTTATCCATATATATATAATTCATTCCCTACCATTTTTAGTTTTATTTTTCTACATGTAAGTTGCTAGGTGTATTTTTGTATGGTTTTGTATTTTTTTAAGATGATGACAGTATTTTGCTAGAAGATTGTATTTATATTTTCCTATATGAAACAATTAAGTCACAGCTTCATAGTGAAGGATTTTCCCTCTGTAAGGGAAAAATATGTAACTGAATTTGCATTTTTCGTATAATAATCTAGTTTGCTTTCTTGTAATGTACATTATATAAACTAACATATAAATGCCTTCCCTTGGGGCAGGGATAAAGCAAGCATTGACTTTGAAAACAAAGCTAATAAAACTACAGGATGAAGCATGAAGAAAACAGTTTATATTTTAATGTACTGCAGGAGTTAACTAAATCATACATTTAGATAAAAATATTTCATTTTGGATTATGGAAAACATTTTCTGCTTTCTGTAAGGGCTAACAATAAAGACTAACATAAATGCAATCAATGATAAAACTGAAGTATGGTGTTAAGCAAATAATTTGTTATAGTTAGTCTAACTTGTGCTGTCTCAGTGTATATTTAATGTTTTTAATACAATATATAAATCTATTATAAGAACAGATTGTGAGCCTAGTGCAATTCTCTGTGTATTGCATTTCTGCAGTATAGGGTGAAGAGTTCACATAGGCATTGATTGTGCAACAGGTGCTGTTCTGGGGGACAAAGAGATTAATTCTGCTTTGTCTTAGAAATGTTACAAAGCATCTCTTGCAGAACTATCTTAAATTGTAGTAAGAGGCCAGCAGATATGCATTGCTTCTGAAGATTGGAAAAGTAAACAGATTTTTGGGATGCCACAGTTATTCAATTGATCTGTGCAGCCTCATCACTCCTGTTAATTATGCTGGCGAAGAATCAATCCTCCCTTTCTTTTATTTCATTGTAGTATACTTACACTTTTAAAAAATGAAATTAATAGCTTTTAAGATTTGGGGTTTTTTTATTAATTCCTTTTCTCTTTCCAGGCCTGAGGTGTGATAGTTGCAATTTTGGATTTAAAGCTCTCAGATATTCTAATGAAGATGGATGTGAGCCTTGTTGGTGCAACAGCCACGGCTCAGTGAGCCAATTCTGCAACCCTGTCTCCGGACAGTGCAATTGTAAAGAACGAGTGAAAGGGCTTCTCTGTGACACCTGCATGGACAACTTTTATGGGCTGGATGTAACTGGTTGTAAGGCTTGTGAATGTGATGCCGCAGGGTCCATTTCGGGAACCACGTGTGACGCAAGAACGGGGCAATGTGCGTGTAAACCAAATATTGGGGGAAGGCGCTGCGATGAGTGCCTGGATGGGTACCACAGAGTGCAGAAAGGTCACTCCTTCCTTTGTCTGCCATGTAACTGCGAGAAGGCAGGGACAGTAAATGGCTCTCTGCTTTGTGACAAAGCGACAGGACAATGTCCTTGCAAAGCTGGTGTGACTGGCCCTCGGTGCAGTCAGTGCATGCTGCAGACGTACAACCTCAGCATGAGCAACGCCCGCGGCTGCCAGCCCTGCCACTGTGACGCTCTGGGCACGTTGGCAGGAACAGCTTGTGACCACCTTTCTGGGCAGTGTGTCTGTCTGCCTCAGCGCCAGGGGAGGAGGTGTGATGAGTGTAAACCAGGTAAGGGAACAGAAAGACAATCAATTTGATGTAGTAAGTTTTGCTTTGTTTTTTATCATTTTTTACAGTTTTTAGTATGTGTTTGGACAGCTTCATGTCTGACATGTCTTTCACATATATTTATATGTCACATAATATATATATATGTCATATAATTATTTTTCTGTTTCTTCCTAACTGTGTGAGTGAGAAGGAAGCATTATTTTCCTAATCACCACCAAATATTTATTCTATTTTCAGATATAATTTGTATAATTTGTGTTTCAGTTTCAACATGTCCAAAATAAGGTTAGGCTACTTCTAGATATTGAGAAAATATACGAATAATCATGTCCCAGTCCCTGAATAAGAAGTAAATTGGCATAATCTAATGAACAGCAGCTATCCTCATAATGAAAAATGTGGATTTGGAAGGCAGAGTGCATGCTCTTCAGGAAGGGCACTTCATGCATAAAGCTGAGCATGGCAGGGGGCACAGAGATGGTTGCTTAAACTTTGATGAGGCTGGCAAACATGCCACTTAGAAAGCATTCACCTGCCTTGCTGTGTTGGGGTTGTTCTGGCTTGCACAAGGACTGCTTACAGTTTGGCCCTACAAGGTGATACTTGCAGTTTGCTACGTATTTGTTCAAGATTTTGTGCCATATTTTTAAACAGAGTTTAAAAGTTCATGGTAAGTGGGGAGCTCTGTAGTTATATTTCAATGGGGTTTTTTTTTAAAAAGTAGGTGGGTAAAGTGAAACTATAGGTAACGTTAACCTACCCTCCATCATAATATTAAGCAGATAGATTTAGTTCAAATTAAATACATATGCAATTTATTCAAGTTGCAGCTCACATTAAAAGGTACATTATAGCTCCATTGGTTTTAATATGCCATTCAATAATTTGAACAGAGGTTAAAAAAGCTGCTTAACCTCCATTAAGTATTTTTTAAAATGCTTTCATTTAAATTATTTTAGGTACATATACTAATAAATAAGGCAGCATTCTGTTTTTCTTAGTTCCTCCTCCAGTGCTATTTGACCTGCTAACCCTCTGTAGCAGCCACTTAATCAGAGATCGGCAGAGGAGTGATGTCAAGGCTCCCTGAGTCAGTGACCGCCCTTGTCCTTGGAAAAGAAAGGCCAGGGTTTATGCAGAACTAAATGGTTTAAAAAGGTTTAATTGATAGTGTGAACAGGCTGGTTTGTAGAAAAGCTTACATGGCACTCAGAGGAATAGTCCCACAATAGTTCCTGGTAAAAAGAGAAATAATTAAAAAAAGTATTTGTGTAAGTATTATTTTTAAATTTTCTAACTAATAGCTTTAAGCATGTATGTGCTGAGCACTGAGCTCTCTGCTGCAGGTGAAAGTGTAAATTCCTATTTTTGTAGAAGTACTGTATTGCTCTTAGTAGAGCACAGTGAGCTGTGATATTTTTGCTGTTTTAGTCAGAGCTTATTTAGATGTTTAATATTTCTAACTTTTATGTAAATATTCTTTGTTAGTATGTGCCAAAAGAGATTTTTCTCCTGAACAGGGAAGACAATAAAAAGTCTTCTATATAGAAATATAGAAGATTTTAATTGGTTTCAAGTATTTAGACATGTCATATGGCTTTTTTTTTCCTTATCTTTGGGACAAAGATAAGAAAAGGTACTCCAGATGTATAAGAAAATGTACTCCAAGTGTATATGTAGCCAACACAGCCTAATTAAAGCACACACAAATTAGTTAATATTGGCAGCCCTGAAAACATACTGAGGATTTCTGCATCTGTTGGGACATTTCAAATTTATGACAGAAGGTAAGTGGCATTTAAAATAATGTCCCAGTGCAGCATATCTTTTATGTGCTTTGATAAAATCCGAGAAGTTTTCAGCAGTTACTAAAATCTTAATGCAGAAAGAGTTGCCAATTGAGAAAAGATCAAACTGGTTGTAGCTTTTGGAAATTGTTTTATAAGGAGATTGTTTTTCTTAAAGCACTTTTTGGCACATTCAGCCATATGTTTCATCTGTTAGGCTGTATCCATGACCTCCTGTTTTCTGTTTTGTTTTCATACAAGTAACATTTTGGTAGATTGGTGTACATTTATTTTTTCTTTAAACTTATAGTGTATGCAAAGAAAGGAATACTTGATTCTAGCTTGAAACAAAATGAAAGAGCAGTTTTACCTTGTACAGAAATTTGCTTTTGAGATGTCCTAGGCTGCAGTGGTCAAAACACAGGTTCTCTTCAACCCCCAAACTGTTGTGAGCATTTTGTCCATGCCTCATTCTGGAACAGTGTGGCTGAGTAGGATTTGTGTCATACAAATCCTGCTCAACATAGGTCTTGCATTTTGTTACAAGAGCAGCAAAGCTGTAAAAAGACATTTCGTTTTGTAAGTTCTTTACTCCATAGCCACAGGTTTGCATAGAATGCTACATAGTAGGGAAAAGATGTAATGGAACATGTAGAATGTGTGTCTGTGCACCAGTACTGAGCCTTTGTGCACATACTGCCTCTCATGGCCAGAAGAATGTGAATTGTCTTGTGACAGCATTGCTGCTGTGGGTAACTGCATTTTGAAGCCCAGCCTGTGGTTAAGAAATGAGTATTACTGCCATAGATGGTAAGGGTGTAAAAGTGCTAAGGAATTGGTCATGTGTTCCTTCTCTATACAGCGGGAGAAATGCTAAGAGGATGATTAAAAAAGAGAAGTGGAATACTTTGCTATGACTTTCATTCTTCCTTTTGAAAAGTGTGTTTGATTGACAAATGTGATCAATTATGGTTGAATTGGAAAAAAATCTGCAAAAGAATAAGCATAATACTAGTTACATACATAGATCTCAGAGAGATTTGCGGTGGCTGTCTTAAAATTGGAAATTGGCTCTATTATACAACAGTGGATCCTTCATAAAGCAACTTTTATGAGCCCTTCTAACCTTGCTGTAAATTAAGCTTGCATTAAGTTATTACTCTTTCCTAGGTGGAGTCAAATTCTAGGTGGTGAAAGTAAATAATAATAATTATGACAAACAGTATGAATTTGTAATCTTGTATTTCCTCTTTTTCCTCTACATTTGATCATGGTAATTTACTTACAAATTAGTTGGGGAAAGAAATTTTTCTCATTTTCCTATCCCTCACTTTAAAAAAAAAAAAAATTGCCTTTATCTGCTACTTCTGGGTAAAAGAAAGTAATTGTGGTAGTGTCCAGTAACTTTTAGAGCATTTCTAAAATAGTATAATAAAAAATATCCTACCAAATCCTTCACTGCTCTGCAGTGGTTTAGGCAGTGTGGCTGTAGGAGAGCCATGATGTTTAACACTAAGGTATAGATTATAACTAGTGATTTCACTGCTATGATAAAAGCAGTATATGCTGTAATCCTGCTCAGGGAAAACAAATTTATTATCTAGAGATGTGCTAATTTGTCCATTATAGACTTCTCTTAGATGTTACTATATACAAAGGAATCATGGAATCATAGTTCTATGCAAAATTTCAGATGGACAAGGACCTGGTTTAGCCTGAGTGCTTATCACTTACTGCAACTGTAAAGTGGGTCCTGAAGAAGTGCTTTGACCTTCTGCACGAGTCCAAGGCTTCAACTTGTTTCCATCCTTCCTGTTCAGTTCTTGGAGTGGAGTCGTTCATTGTGCTCAGGAGTGACATTGCTGGGAAATGGTCTCCTGTATTTATGCACAGGATGGGCACTGCAGAGCGCAGAGAAGTGCAGCAGGAGATAATACATGCTGCCTCACTAATAACTTCAGGCTATTTGCTCTCTGTGCTGCCTCAGTTCGGGGCCTCTCTGGAATAAAGTGCCAGCAGCGTGGTTTTTTATGATGCGAATGTATGTTAACTGGAGACTGATATCACTTCACTGTCCACTTGAGATTTATCTCACCGAGGACCAGAGGCTAAACTTGAACAAAGATTTGAGCAGTAAAATTCTAATGTTTTCAATTTGTTTAGTTTCTCTGCTATTTGGATATGAACTCACAGTGCAGCACTGCTGCAAAGACAGAGAATACCACCCTAGGGGTGTATATATAGAGCTATCTCTTGTAAGACAAATAATAAGGCCTTGGGCAATATGACATATTACAGTATAATTTTGGGCTACTTATTATAAAGCAGGACATCGGGAAGTTATTGGACAGCAAAAAATATTCAGTAGCTGAGAACATGGCTAAGAAACTACTGATTGAACTTGATGTGAAGAGAGGGCAAGTGTCTGAGAAGTCTGTGCAAATGCTGCATATCTCAGTAGCAGATGAAATTTTTCTATTGAAGTTGTACAATAATAACTAATAGCAACCAGCTAAGGGAGATAGAAACTCATATCAAGGGCCCTATTTTAGGATTCATGTTCCAAGATAGGTCATTGTTGTTGTCTAGTGTCTCTTAATACTGTGGCACCAGGATCTTTTGCAGAGCTGTCAAGCATTGCTACATTTTAAATAAACTGTACTCCTCCGAGGGGGGAGGGAAAAAAAATAAAGAGAAGACCAACTTGTGTGAACAAAACAGTTAAATATTTCTTAATAATCAGGTAAAAATAGAAAATGTTTTGGAAACTTATGTAATTATATTTTTACTAGTGTGCCATTACTTGAATTGTCTTCTGATCAGAAAGAAATTATTACAGTGAAATAAGTCCATACATTGTGAAATAGATTATGCAAGTGGAACAGCATCATTAAGAGAATGTATGTAAAAGCTCTTTCATTAGGAACTTCAGGTAAGGTTGTGGATAATGGATAAATTCTTGAATGGCCAGATTAGAGGTGTATAAACTGTATCTAACTGTATTTTTCAGTAACAGATAAATATCAGCATAAATAAAGATTGCTTGTAAGTGCAATAGGATGAAATATGGCATAGCAGAATCATACCGAACATACTGTGGGAAATGTGAAATGAATGCTCAAATTCATAATTTGAAATAATACAGGAACAGGACAGGGTTGAGGGTGAAAGCTGTTTAATACCAGATCAGTAACTTTCTTTTATCAGTTTCTTAGTTTCTGTGAAAGTATTTGTGTAGGTTACAAGCTCTATGTTAAAGAGGAGTAAAATATAAATAAGAAATGCTCATCAAATGTTGTTTTTCCAAAGAAACTCTATCTTATTTCAAGGATTAAGTCAAGCACTGGTTGAGAAAAATGAAGAGACATTCTTAAGAAGATACGTGCATTTCTTATGGTTTGCAGCTGGCCATTTTCAGGGCTGAGCTCTCAGACTGGAATGGACGAATGTCTCTTCACTTGTGGCTGCATTCATGAGTATTTCTCATGTCCTTGGGTCTTTCCCCACAGAAATGTTAATGTACTCCCCCTGTTTTGCATTTGCACTGGCTAAGAATATGAAGAGAGAGAACCAACATTCTCAAAATCTCTGTCTTTTGCAGGTTTTTATTTTTCTCCATCCAGCGCCACTGGCTGTCTGCCGTGCCTGTGCCACACAGCTGGTTCTGTGAATCAGATCTGTGATAAACTCACTGGCCAATGTAGTTGCCAAGATGCCTCTGTAACAGGACGGACTTGTGAACGTTGCAAAGACCTTTATTTTGGATTTGACACTGTCACAGGGAGGTGAGTGTTTCTTTTTCTACAGGTCACTTATAACCTCATTGTCACATTTTTTCTCATGGCTCAGTCAAGGGTTTAGTGACAATGGAAAGATGTGTTCTAGGTAGGTTAATCCTTCTACGAGTTCATGTGTGCACTCTGATTTACATGTGATATATTACACAATCCCCCGTGCTCCCATGAGATGAAGGAAATAGAAATTTTGCTACGGATTTAAGTAGTAACAGCATGAAAGGTGTATAAGGCTAAGTTATAGCAATTTTTTAATTGTTTCCCTATGTT